>NC_081817.1:22435086-22743103 GCF_030704535.1 Vitis vinifera
AAAATAGTTTTTGTATGCAAATAAATCATTAATATGGGCATATAAGGAATCAAATCCATGTGAGTTTTTCAATTTCTCACAATGAAAATACAATATTTTCATTTTATACATAAATTTCTTCTTAAGCCTCAGTTATCACCTTAGTAACTGTTCACCAAAATAAGAATATAATATGTTGTATCAGCCACAAAATCTACCACGCTCAGCCATAAAATCACCTACCCTTGCAAATGCATGCTTAGTGGATGATGACACATATGCTTCTATCTGCTCCTGATCTGTAACCAACGTCGATTCAATTGCCTGCAAGAAAGATTGAGATTAACTTTCATCATTTTATGCTTTAAACAATAAAACAATGTGCATACAGTTTCAACTAAACAAAGTGGGTGGTTCATCTTTGTTTCCTTCAAGCTTTATTTGGAATGTGAATGTACAGCCCAAGATTAGCTTCTTCGCATGGGAGTATACGTGGGGCAAAGCCTTAACCTTGGATATGGTCCAGAAAAGAGGATAGGCCTTGGCAAATAGATGCTTTATGTGTCTTGAGAAAGAGGAGAACATAAACCATCTTCCTCTTAATTGTTCAAGAACAAGGGTGTTATGGGATCTTCTCTTTGCTTTATTTGGGGTGTCTTGGGTTTCGCCTTCTTCAGTTAGAGAGACCCTTCTAAGTTGGAATGGTTTTTTCCTGGGCAAAAATCGTAAGAAGGCGTGGAGAGCTGCTCCTCTTCACATTTTCTGGATGGTTTGGAAGGAGAGGAATAGATTGGCTTTCAAGGATGAATCGTTGTCAATTCAGATACTGAAACGCTCATTTATTCTTACTTTCTGGGCTGAGGCTAAGTTGTTCATAGATGATTGCCCTCTAACTATAACTAATTTTATTGATTGGTTAGGTTCTAAGTAGGTTTGTGGTATTGGGTTTTCTTTGTCTTTTGGCCTTGTTGAAGGCGGGTGTATAGGTATTGTATACTTAGAGTCGCTATTTTAGCGTCTCTTTTTTAATGAAATATTATTTACTTATCAAAAAAAAAAAAAAAAAACAGTTTCAACTAAACGAAAACGCGAACTGGGAAGCAAAATGTGTAATTTTGCCAAATATTTGCTTCCCCAAAAGGGAAAACAGGATATTCTTTTGGAAAAAGGACAAGGATAATTAACAACTCACAAAATTTAAAAATTTATGATATGTGCCCACAGGGAGGAACAAAAAACAAGGTTAGACATACCCCTACTGGTTCTTCCAAAAGAAGTCTCCGAGAAATCATTGCTACTGCTACTATCTCCTCCATCATCACTGACCCCTGTGAAGTATATGGAAAGTATTACATCATTGAGTTGAAAAAATAGAAGCCTAAAAGACAAATCAATAATTCAGAAGGTAAAGATAATAAATTTCAAAAATATTATATTCAACATTTAATTAAAAGAAAGAAACTTTAACCATGAACATGAGACTGTCCCTTGAATTGTAGGTCCTGATACAAAGTTAGAATTTCTCAAAAGCTTGGGAATCAAATGAAACTTATAGATATCTAAGAATATGAAATGATTTATCCTAGTTCAAACTTCAAGTTTCAAAAGAAATATCCTACCCACATCTTTTCCTAAATCAAGGTACACTTTTTTTTTATTTATTAGAAACGAAGAATACTGTATTAATAGCAGTAAAGATACAAGAGAAGGATGAGAGGTCCTTCCCTCAAAATACAAAATCTGATCAAAGTAAGAATACACCCCTCTATAGAAAACTATATACAAAGATAATCCCCAACTATCTCAAGTTAATATAGAAAACTTTTGAATCAAGGTACACTTGAATACCTTAACATTACAAATTAATAAAAGAGAAAGCAATTGGTCAGCCTTTAACTGTCTACCTGAGACTTTCTCTTGGCCAATAGGTCCTAACACAAGGCTAAAATTCCATTAGAGCTTGGTAATCAAATGAAACTTATATATCTAAGAATATGAAATAATTGCATATATTTCAAACTTAATAGATGGTTAAGTTAAAGGACCTGGGTTTTCAAGTAGTTAGAATGACCTCATTTTCAAGAGGAGCTTCTCTTATTGGAACTTGGGACTTATCATGTCCTTTTTGCTACTTTTAAAAGTAATGCTTATATGCAATACTGTAAATATATTGGAATAGAAAGTGTCCAAGAAGAGCATTATTCACAGTTAGATCCTACCACAAGATTGTAGCTTTAAGTACAACCTTCTCTTTTCCATGAAAGGAGATTTGATTCCAAAGTGTCATCAAAAGTTAGCTTCTTTCCATGGGAGATAATGTAGAAGAAAAACCTAATGGTTGATTAATTATAAGACAACTAGAATATCTTTAGTAGATGTTATTTGTACAAAACAAATGAGGAAACTACAAACCATATTCTTATTGATTATGGATGGTCTTCTAATTTCCAATATGTAGTTCATCCCATATTTGGATTTCTTTTGCACTTCATAGGATAGAAAGAGATGTTTTATCAGGTTTAGAAGACACTCTTAAGGAAAATAGACGCAATATTTGTTCATGTTCAGAAGACAAATATCTATGTATATATTTGTGCATGTTTTGGATCATTATGAATAGAGAGGAATCGAAGATCCTTCCACAGTTCAAAGTAATTAATTTTAGCTATCCTTTTTCTTCCTTTTTTTGGATAACCAGGGAACCTTCCATGGCCAAGTCCTTAGGACTTTCCATGGAAACCCAAACCCCGGGGTGCTGACCACTACACAACAACCAACACTAGGTAAATTCAGGGTATCATCAGTGGCAAGATTCGAACCAAGGACCATATGCCACTTACTAGGACAACGCTTCTGAATGTTCGCCCAAACCAACTGGGCTACCCTTGCAGGTAGCTATCCTTAACACCATATTCTTGTGATTTAAAGCATGGTTCAAAGTTGTGGCATCAATCATGACTTGGAAGGTATTGAGGCACATCGATCTCAGTACCTTGCATTAATAGTAGGCAATATGCAAAATATGTCAATCCTCTCCTCAAATCATATATACCATACCAAAATCTCTATATACTTTCTTATATACCTAAATGGCTAATCCTCTCTTCTTAAGACTTGGTACACAATGCCCACCAACAGCAATCAACAAATCATCACTAGAGACGTCGTCACTTAGCTTTAAGCATCATTGAGGATGTCACTGAAAGGAAAGCTAACTACAATCGAAAATATAGCCATAAAGAAAAAACCCAAGCCATTATCAGAGATGTTGCTGATAATAGGGAAATCTAATGCTTCGAGGAAGGGATAGTCAGGGCCAGCACTGGACCACTACCTCTCAAGTTTCAATCATTATGAAAGCACAGACAATGGGCAATGAAGAAGAAGAAAAGGAGGATTTTGTGCCCTAACTCAGATTCATCCCTAAAACTCAACTGAGTCAAGTGAGTCATTTCAAGAAATTAGTCAAGTCAACTGATTCAAGCCAAGTCAACACCCAAGTGTTACAAAATCATAACTCGGGTATTGGTATTGCCTTGAACTTGGTCGAGGCAATACGAATCAGCCCAATCGTACTAGACTCAACCAATACTTTAAACCTTGATCTAAAGTTTAGCGATTGATGTAGACATCAATATTATTGATTTCATTGAACCAGATAATTTATGCTTTTCTTTTTATCCTATTAGCATAGATCACCTTTTATACTTCCCACATACTTGGGTTGAACCTCATTTTTGTTTGCAATTTTTTTTATAATTATTTATGAACACTAATTTGCCCATCAAAAAAACCAAAGAATAAAAATATAGTCATATGACCTCTTTATGTCTAAAGTATAACCCAATCTCAACTCAAAATAACAACAATGATGCAACTCATGCATGTATGCACATAACACATATCTAGATAGAGATCTCAAACCATTATGTATAAGAGACATTTGTGGGAGAGTTCCATTCTTGGAGATAAAAATGCCTCCTTGAGTGAAAGCATTAGATATCTGACCTAGTGGCAGTTTGGAAGGGATAATCACCCAAGACATCATCCCACCCAATTGAAAGAGTATATCTCTCTGCATCACACCTTCTGGTAATGGATAGACACAACTGACAGTGAAAAAACACAACTAAAAACAAACTGCCAATCACACCTTAACTTTAAAATAGATGCACAGCATGTCTGTGAGCACATGCACAGTGTTTTCTCATGCATATACCAGTCTAAACTACGGCAAAAGCACAACAGGCAAACAATAAAGACCAGTTTCACACATGCAAATTTTCCTATGTGCATACCAGCACAAACTACACCAAAAGCAGAACATGCAAATGAAAAGATAACTTCCACATATGCTAGTTTTTAGTGCATGAAAGTCATATCATGCATAAAGCCAACCTATGAATTTATGTAACCGAGCATCAGCTGCAGAATGAGAAAACTCAATGTAAACAGTTGTAATGCTCTTATCAAACCTGTGCAAAGTGCAGATGGTAGTCTCCCAGCTGCTTATCAGCCCATTTCTTGATGGGTGATAAGAAAGAATGTAAGAAATTGATATCTCGAAATCCATTTTCACCTTCAATTTTAGACTGTAAGCTTTTCAAGTGTAACCTCTCTTGTGGGCCTCGTTGTTCTTTCAATGGTATCTTTTTCAACTGCTCAATGGCATGTCGCAACATTCCATGCTCGCTTGTGATAACAAACTGCAACCACACAGAATCAAATAATATATTCTCATGATATGAATGATGACAATGAGGGAGACATGGATTAGGATGAATGGTCTTGATAACAACAATGACAAAGGTAAACAAAAGTAGTCTAACACAGAGCTGTCATAATAATGTATCAGCAAAATTGAATAACTAATTGCAGAATGCCAAAGAATTTCAGCACTGATATTATGCCACACGTTAGAAATAATCCTGGGAAAACAAATAAATGGAATTAATTGAGGACAAGAAATGTCAACTTTCTGCACAAAACATCTAGTTTCTAGCGAACATAGTAAATATCATCCAAAAGCTTATATCACATGTAAAATACTTTGCTAAAGTTCCAAGTCAAATTTCAATGGAAGTACATCCTAGCATGTTCCATATTAGACGCTTTTCTTACCAGATGTTAATAGGCCACTAACAAATTTATACTAATGAATTTTTTTCTTTAAGAAAACAAACAAAACTACCTAAGTCCATAGTTATATGGATGGAAAAACAGGTAATTATAATGCAAAGATGATGAAAACTAAAAAATTAATGTAGTTGCTCTCCAAGTAGATTACAACCAAGTTAGTCCAAACACTGCCAGAGCCAAGATTTCTTAAAGGAGAATTTTGGGAAAAAACCAGTTGCATGAATTGAAACCAGAAAGTTCTTGACAATCATTTAGTATATTTCTTTTGGAATAAAAATAGAAGTCCTTACAATGAATAGGTTCTTCCCTTTTATAATGCTAGGCCTCAAGTACTTTCTTATGATTTCCAATATATAATTAGTAGCCTTTATATATCCATTTACCATAGTTCTAGTAAAAGAAAAAAAAAAAAAAAAAAGGACTGCCATTTCGACTTATAATTTAATAATAAACTTTTCCCACGCAAACCTTTGACTATTCAAACTTGCCATTGATTCCCTATTAATGATTACGTCATTCTCTCATCCTTAAAAGAAGCTTGTCCTCTAGTTTGGTGCTGCTGGAGACTTATTTGACTTTCTCACCAATGTGTGAAAATAAATCTAAAATATTGAATGTTGAATCTATTCCCATATGTTTTTGAAGATTAACCACATAAGCAGTCTCCACAGTCTTCTTGATAATTCTGTAGGGTCCTATCTTTCTTTTGCTTAGTTGGAATAATAGTCAACTAGAAATCTTTCCTTGTGGAGGGACACCATCACCATGTCACCTTGGAAGCTTTGGTTGTGCCTCTTCTAATATATATATTTTTTATACTTTGCATTCAACTCCTCAATCTTCAACTTGATTTCTTCATGCAGTTATTTCATTAAGTCAACCAAATTTTCACCCTTTAAGTTATTTCTTCCTATTTCTGGTAAAGGAGCTAAATAATAAAGATGCATTGGCCGCCTCAATTAAATGATTTCAAAAGGGCTTTTTGCTTGTAGTTGGATTCCTGAAATAATTATAGGCAAATTCTGCTTGTGTAACCACAGCTTCCCATTGCTTAGGATTTTCTCCAACTAAGCACCTCAATAAATCTCCAAAACTTCTATTGACAACCTCAATTTGTGCATCCGTTTGAAGATGATAAGAAGTATTGTACCATAACCTAGTTCCAAACTTCTTCCATAAATTTCTCTAAAAATGAGAGAAACTTGGAGTCTCAATCTGATGTGATTGATTCCCCATGCAATCGCATAATCTCTCGAAAGCACAAACTTGATGTGTTTGATGAATCCATTGTCTTCTTGCAACAAATGAAATGAGCCATTTTTGAAAAGCTGTCAACCACCACAAATATGTCACCAAATTATTCAGCAACAATATACAGGATACTGCATTCTGTATGCATTTGCATAACATAATTTTTAGCAACTTGTGGATGCCAATATGAGACTTGGTTCATCTCAAGCTGAGTTATCCATTTAACAAATCCTGAAGTAAGAATGATTTTCTATGAAGAGATCAACACTAATTGAATACCAGTATTGATCTTTGCAATTATAAAGAAACTTATAATGCCACAGCACAATAAATCTATGTGTCATTTCCAATCAAAAAAAAAAAAAAAATAGTGCCACAGTACCTGACGAAATAATACCCATGCATAGCAGGTGTAATGGATGGTCTCATTAATCCCTAAAACACGCCAGGTTGACTTCAGAAGCTCAAGAATTTCTTCCACTTCCTGGATATAATGATGAGCTGTAGTTATTGAAAAAATTGAAAAAAAAAATGTAGAGAAAGAAATCATTACATACTATGTTTTACAAAAATAAAATAAAATAAAAGTTCTTGTCTTCAGTACTAATTTGTATCCCTAGTTAAAAGTGAAACAAAAAAAAATTAAAAGTTCAAATCTCAGTTCTTCCTTCGATGATATCATAAGAGATTTTTTTTCACCTGAAAAGAACTGATATTGTAAGAGATTTCAAATGAACAAATAGACCACAAGGCTTTAATGCAACTATTCAAGCACAAAATGACTTGAAAAATGACAAGGAACCCTAAAACTTCAAATTTTGTTAGAACATCCTCAAATGCTCTAATGACCTTCATCAAGAGAAGAGAAAAAAAATACTAACCTCTGTAAGCTTTCCCTCATCTAAAATGTCAAAGACACTAAGAAGCAGTTTCTCATATAGTCTAACATTTAGGTGATAACCATCTGCCCAGTGGCATACTTCACCAGTTAGGTCACCACGAGCTGGCCTCTCAGCAAGTGGAATGGCAATCTCTCTAAGAGATCTTAAGCATTCCGTCCGTTGGAGTCCACCAGTAGAAGGCGGAAGAGACTATAACAGAAGAAATATATATATATAAAAATAAAAAAATAAAAAGTTAGACCAAGACAATAAGAGAGTGCAACTAGCTCAAAGCATGGCAAACATACAAAAGCATGAGATGTAAGCATACAGGGTATAATCCAATATTAAATTAATTAAAAATTAACCAAACTCACTACACTACAAAGCAATTAATACAACATACTGATAGTGGGTAAGAGGAAGAGTGATAAAAAGGGTCTTACAGTATCCAAAATCTAAAATTTGGCATATCAAATGAACAAAAAGAATAGAGATCTACTAAAAAATGACACAATTTAAGTTATAGAGGATCAGCCTCAAGAAGCATAAAAGTCACTTAAAAATTCTCCACTTATATTAGGATAAAAACATAGAGGATATCATACCAAATACTAGGGATATATAATGGTGGTGCAAGAACTAAATCAATAGAATAAATGAGAAAGAGAAAAAGGAACACAAGAAAGGGAGGTCCCAGTTGCACTTCCAATATCAAAAAGGTTTTCTTGATATTCTGTTACAAATGAGAAGGGGAAAACATCCCAAAAAATCACTTTGATAATTAATATGTTTGAATATAAACAACTACATTTTTAAAGGGCAACAGTAAAAATAAAAAGTCATCAATATATAATATCAGTTGCTAATTGGACGATTAACACCACCATAACAACACATCAAATATGTTAAGATAGATGTAGATTTTCCTTTTTCATTAGGATAGAATTAGAATTCTCTTTGAAAAAGAACAAGAAATAACAGGATATAAGGAAGATTAATGCCAAATAATCATAACTAATGACCTTCAAATGTTAATAAATTGTGTAAATCTCTAGGCTAGTTGGGGATTGCATTCCCCAATTTAAGCAACTATATGAAACATCTTGAAAATGTGGATTACTAAAAACTATGTTTCTACATTACAACTATGTTATGAAAGTTGAATACTTTAAATAATATTTATAAGAAATATGAACTAAAATATATTTTGAAGACTAGGGTTTTGAGCAATAACTCTGTTTTGAACATTCTTATGTGAATTGTTAAACATTTTATACTGCTATTCACTTACTATCTGTGAGCACTCATCCCTTTTTTACCATATTTCATGTGAGGGCTAGTTTGAAGAAAAGTTGTTGGGATCAATTAATGGTCAAATAGGCTCCATGGAATGGAATAGGACTTGGAGGCAGTTCAAATAGCATTGATCTTATTAGTACTTTTGTCATATGGCTTTAATGTATGGATTTTAAATTACCATGGTTGGTTATTTTGGGATGTTGGTCTAGATTATTCATATCTAGTTATGGACCTTAAGAATGATATGCTTTGATTCTTTTAACTCATGGCCATCACTCTGATTTATCATTTCCATTATGTAAGTTATTTTGTTGATAGGCTCAGTTGTCTGTGTTGAGCTAAGCTTGACTGTGTGCAGCGACAATCACACCCCTTAGCACTAGAGGTGCGAGTTTCAAGGCATAACCCCATCATTGAGCAAAATAGAGATCAACATTTGGCAAACCTTTAGCTCTATTTAATAGAAAAAATCCTCCTGGATTTCAAAAAACTCATAGTAAAAGCCTTAAAGCTGAAAAGAGGACTTTTTCAAATATCTCTTCCAGTTTTTCCATAATGGTGAGTCTGTAAGAGAGACAAAAGCACTCTCTATTATTCTATTTAAAAAAAAAAAAAGTTAATTGACACAAATAAGTTTATAAAAGGGAAGGGGCTTAAATATTAGGTTTATAAAAGGGAAGGGGCCTAAATATTAGGGTTTTCTTAATAATGCATCATTTTGCAAACCTCTGAGAAAAGGGAAACTCCTAGAGGGACAGTAGCACCTTTATGCGTATATAATAAGAAAAAATAAAGGGATTGGGCAGGAAAAAAAAGAAGTGAATATGGTAAACTCATTCAATGAAAATCATATCCTCTAAAGAAATGAGAGAGTGAGAGAGAGAAAGAGAAGAGGATGGTTAAGGCATTGCCACTTCATACACATAGAAGGCGCTTTGAGTACTATTTTAGTATATAGTTGTTAGATGTTGGATCATATTGCAAATGTCATTTCCCTTCATGTGAATAGGGTTTAAGCTTAGAAGTCTCTTCTCCTTCCTTCCATCATGATTTTTTTTCTTTTACCCAATAATCATCAAAACAATGGAAACCATTCACAGCCAAACCACCCTCAAGAAGGGTGGAAGTAAGACAAACTGTGGAAATATGGGATTATGATTTGTTATTAAGTGCCAAGATTATAGGGATTGTGTTAGGATACTTTCTATTTTATGGATGAGAGAATCTCTCCTAATTAGTTATTGTTTCCTTAGAGATAGTGATTGTGCATATTATATGGCTTAGATTAGGAATCCCACTTGTATATATAGGTCACTTTGTATTCAGTTTAGACAGAGAAAAAAGAAGAATATTTTCTTCATGGTATCAGAGCATTCAGATCTGAACCACATATAAAAAAAAAAAATCATCGTTTTCCATGGAGAGCAGAACGGAAGGATTAAACTCGGAGGTGACGTCCAGACCTGAAGCAGTTCACTCCGGCAGTTCCAGCACCACAGATGGCATCATTCTTCCCATAACAGGTCATAAACTCAATGGGCAGAATTTTATTCAATGGGCTCAGTCTGTTCGGATCTTCATCTGCGGGAAAGGTAAGGAAGAATACCTTACGGGAGCCATTGTTCAGCCGAAGGAAGATGATCCAGGATACCGAACCTGGAAGTTGGAAAATAGTATGGTGATGTCTTGGTTAATTAACTCTATGACCAATGACATAGGAGAAAACTTCATGTATTATGGCACAGCAAAGGAGATATGGGATGCAGCTAGAGAGACCTACTCCAACATCGATAATACCTCGGCGATTTTCGAAATCAAGAGTATTCTCCAAGATCTTCGACAAGGAGATTCAACTGTTACCGAATATTTTAATATCCTTACACGGTATTGGCAACAACTCGATATTTATGAAGAATTGGTTTGGAAGTGTCCCGAAGATGGACTCCTATACAAGAAGGTCATTGAAAAGGAACGCATCTACAAATTTTTACTTGGCCTTAATAAGAATTTAGATGAGGTACGTGGAAGAGTTCTAAGTATTAAGCCATTACCTAGTGTTAGGGAAGTTTTTTCTGAAATTCGCAGAGAGGAAAGCAGACAAAAAGTGATGTTGGGAACCCAAAATTCCTCCAAAAATCTTGAGAACTCAGCCCTAGTTGCACGAGGAACCCAATCCAACAACAACAACCACCAAACGAAGAAGAATCGTCCATGGTGCGACCATTGTAGAAAACCTGGACACACGAAAGAGACTTGCTGGCATCTACACGGTAAACCTGCTGATTGGAAACCTTCTCGGCCACAGCAAAACAGAGAAGGTCGGGGTTACACCGCTGCAGCCGAAGAAGACACATCTGGCACTAGCTCAAATCCTGGACCGTTTAGCAAAGAGCAATTGGAGGCACTACAGAAAATGTTCCAACAGACTCTTCAATCAACTGGAACAACTATTGGTACCGCATCTGTAGCCCAGAAAGGTATTTTTTTCCATGCCCTAAATGTTAGACAGGAAAATCACACTACATGGATAGTGGACTCAGGAGCTTCAGATCACATGACTGGGAATCTCATGGTTTTTCATGAATATACTCCTTGCCATAACAATTGCTCTGTTCGAATTGCCGATGGAACCCTTTCTAGGGTATTCGGCACAGGTTCAGTTATTATTTCCAAGGATATTACTCTTCACTCCGTGCTCTATGTTCCAAAATTGGATTGCAACCTATTGTCTATAAGTAGACTAACACAGGATCTTAATTGTGTTACTAAATTCCTTCCTCACATGTGTGAATTTCAGGCCTTGAACTCTGGGAAGAGGATTGGCAATGCTGAGGTGCGTGCTGGACTTTACCTTCTGAGAGCTGAGGAAATTCGAAGGCTACCAATGAAGACTGCTTGTGTAGTTTCCAACCCTAGTACCAAGACAGATAGTGTTGTTATGTTATGGCACTACCGATTAGGTCACCCAAATTTTTCCTATCTTGAAAAACTATATCCATCATTATTCAATAAAAATTCCAAAAATTTTCAATGCGAAATATGTCAATTGTCCAAACATACTCGCAACTCCTATTCCATTCAACCATACAAACCATCTCATCCTTTTTCCTTGATTCACAGTGATGTTTGGGGGGCCTCTAGAATCAACAACATTACAGGTTCTAGATGGTTTGTCACCTTTGTTGATGACCACACTCGAGTGACTTGGGTATTCCTTATGAAGAAGAAATCAGAAGTGAGGGAAATATTTGAAAACTTCAACAACATGGTTCAGACGCAGTTTCAGGCAAAAATTCAAGTCCTTCGGACAGATAATGCTGGAGAATACTATCACAACATTCTTGGGTCATATCTTCTAGAGAATGGCATCGTACATCAAAGCTCGTGCATTGATACTCCACAGCAAAATGGAGTTGCAGAAAGGAAAAATAGACATTTGATGGAGGTTGCACGATCCCTCATGATAGCTTCAAACGTGCCTAAACAATTATGGGGTGAAGCTGTACTCACAGCAACCTACTTGATCAACCGAATGCCTTCTAGGATTCTTCAATTTAAAACCCCGTGTCAAATCCTCCTCGCTGCATATCCATCCGCTCGAATAATCTCGTCTATCCCAATCAAAGTCTTTGGTTGTACTGCTTTCGTTCACATCCATAAGTCCCAACGTAGTAAACTTGATCCGACAGCCACTAAATGCATCTTTCTCGGGTACTCACCAAACCAAAAAGGATACAAGTGCTACTCTCCAACAACCAAGAAATTCTACACTTCCATGGATGTCACTTTCTTCGAAAATCAACCCTTTTACCCCAAAACTGCAATTCAGGGGGAGAACTGGTCCACAGATGAATTCCAATTTTGGGAAACCGAAATCAGCACTACTTCTCCTTTGAGTTCATCACTGCCTCCTCAAACAGATACTACTCTTTCTGTCCCCGAAAACAATTCCTTGGATGTCCCTTCTGTCACACCTGAGTCAACTACACAAGGCAGTAAAGAGGTAATAGTTTATTCTAGAAAAATTTTAAAGGAAAAGCCCAAGAAACCTCCTCAAAAGGAGCCTGAGGACAGCACTCCACCTGAGCAGAACCAAGAATTGGACCAGGATCCAAGCAACCCAATCGCACAACCAGGTAACACAATTTATGATCTAAATTCCAGTAATGACCTTGATGATCTTGATCAACCCATTGCTTTAAGGAAAGGTGTAAGATCCTGCACTCAGCATCCAATCAGTAATCATGTGTACTATGGAAAGCTTTCACAGAACTTCCAAGCATTCATCACTTCTCTTGAAGATGATCGTATCCCATCCAACATCCAAGAAGCACTTCAACAACCTGAATGGAAGACTGCTGTTCAGGAAGAAATACAAGCATTGGAGAAAAACGGGACATGGGAAATCTCAGAATTACCAGAGGGTAAGAGGCCTGTTGGATGCAAGTGGATATTTACCGTGAAGCACAATCCGGATGGAAGTATAAACAGGTTCAAGGCTCGACTAGTAGCTAAAAGATTTACTCAATCCTATGGCATTGATTATGAAGAGACATTTGCACCAGTAGCAAAACTCAACTCCATCAGAGTGTTATTGTCAGTTGCAGTAAATTTGGACTGGAATCTGCACCAACTTGATGTCAAAAATGCATTTCTCAACGGAGAACTAGAAGAGGAAGTCTACATGAAGATTCCACCTAGTATGGAAACTCCAGAAAATTCAGGAAAAGTGTGTAAAATGAGAAAGTCCCTATATGGTCTAAAACAGTCACCTAGGGCCTGGTTTGATCGACTGACTAGAGTTGTGAAAAAACATGGGTTCATCCAATGTCAAGCAGATCACACACTGTTTATGAAGCACTCTAAGGAAGGTGAAATGACTTTGTTCATTGTCTATGTTGATGATATTATAATTACCGGAGACGATGAAGAAGGGATAGGGAATCTCAAGAAGCTGCTAGCAAGAGAATTTGAAATCAAAGATCTTGGACAACTCAGATACTTTCTTGGCATGGAAGTTGGCAGAACTAAGGAGGGAATTGTGGTCACGCAAAGGAAGTATGTCCTTGATCTACTTCAGGAGACTGGAATGCTAGGTTGTAAGCCAGTGGACACGCCTATGGATCCTATTGGTAAGATTGATAAAGATAATGACAGTCATCCAACTGACAAAGACAGGTACCAGAGGTTAGTAGGAAAATTGATCTACTTAACTCACACAAGGCCCGATATTGGTTTCGCTGTGAGCATGGTAAGCCGCTACATGAACAATCCCAATGAAAGAAACATGAAAGCCGTATACAGAATTTTACAGTACCTTAAAAAGAGCCCGGGTAGAGGACTCTACTTCAAGAAAACCTCAAGTAGGGAAGTTGAGGTATTCACAGACGCTGATTGGGCAGGATCCTTGACAGATCGGACGTCAACTACTGGGTATTGTTCCTATGTGTGGGGAAACTTGGTGACTTGGAGAAGCAAAAAGCAGTCCGTAGTGGCGAGAAGCAGTGCAGAGGCAGAATTCAGGGCAATGGCTCATGGGATATGTGAAGGAATGTGGCTCCAAAGAATACTCAAGGAACTTGGAATTATATCAAACTCCACTATGACAGTTTTGTGTGATAACAAGGCTACCATAAGTATTGCAAAGAATCCAGTTCAACACGACAGAACCAAGCATGTGGAGATAGACCGTCACTTCATCAAGGAGAAACTTGAAGGGGGAACAATCAGACTTATGTATATTCCTTCAAGTCATCAAACAGCAGACATTCTGACAAAGGCACTTCCAAAGACCACCTACGAAAACATGAAAAGCAAGTTGGGAATGCTAGACATCTACTACCCAACTTGAGGGGGAGTGTGGAAATATGGGATTATGATTTGTTATTAAGTGCCAAGATTATAGGGATTGTGTTAGGATACTTTCTATTTTATGGATGAGAGAATCTCTCCTAATTAGTTATTGTTTCCTTAGAGATAGTGATTGTGCATATTATATGGCTTAGATTAGGAATCCCACTTGTATATATAGGTCACTTTGTATTCAGTTTAGACAGAGAAAAAAGAAGAATATTTTCTTCACAAACAACATCTCATAAGAAATATGGGACATCTAGTTTGAACAATAAAGACAACAGCAAATCCAGAATCCAACACAATTATATATGGAGGAATAGTTTCAACAATCAAATCAAAAACGACCACAACAGCAATGTACAGGCTGGGACAGTGGAGAAGGTAAGTAAAATATCAAAGTAGATCATGCAGACCAATAAAACACATACCTCAGATTCTTCAATTTTTGCTAGAAGAATCCGCAATTCACTTGCCTTGCGCCCAGATTCCCCAAATCCAACAGCAGGGTGATTTATAAGGCCCTCCTCCAACATGTTCAACTGTCCTGACACAACTGAAAACATTTAAAAAGGATAATTGGCAGATATTGCCTGCAGTCCAAAGCCAAAAAAAAAAAACCAGAAAGGAGACAGCACTTACCTGCCTTTTTTGCCACCGTATATATGCTTTCTTGTCAGAAAATTCAGTGCGTGAAATACAACATAACAACTCCAGAGGAATCAAAAGAGTATCCATTCTTTTCCCCACTTTTCCCACAAGAGCATTAAGCAGCCCCTGTCTTGTTCTTATATCCATTGCCTCAGAAACCTGTTTTCAAATGTAAGAAGGGACAAAAGGAAAACATAATTACTTGCCAATTTGCAATCCCAAATTAATAGATTATTGGAGCAACTGCATAATGATCGTATATGTAATGGTATAGAAGGAACCAACATAGATTTAAGAAAATCTACTACTTGGAAATATAATTTCCTCACTAGCTTTTGTTACCCAAGTAAAAAGTATCACCAGATAAAAAAATGCAACTTACCAAATGGAAAGGGGGCATAATCGGCCCAGTAACAAATTTTTACTGTTTTATACTTTTGTTATCCAAAAGAGACACGAGATCCTTCCAAAACATGCAGCTTTATCAAAAGAATAAATAGAGATAACTCCTCTCTCTAGTAGGAACAAACAGCACAAGAATGCCACATGAACCTATATAAGGTAGAGCATCTCTACAATCCTCAATGCGGTAAAAAAAATCTCCTACAAATCTCCTACAAAAGAAACCAGATGCTTGGCTCCTTTTTACTCTAAAAGATCAGCGACATTATTAGCTAAAACAAGGAGACTAAGAGAAAGAAGAACCCAAGTCACAAGCAACATGTAGAACTTGGCAGAGCCACCCATCAAACCTCCAAGGTCCGCTCTATGATTTAGACAGCCAAGATATCAAAATAGCATAATCCCCCACATGTAAGAAGGCAAAGAGCCCTGGTCTGTAGCAAGCCCTCAGAAATGGATAAAATCCCCACCTCCACTGCTAAAACATCTCCTGTTGGTTTTGAAAGAGCTCATCACTATGCCATTGTGGTCTACAATCACCCTTTTGATACCAACTAACCTGGTTTACCCAAATCACATCCCTAGCTTTGTACTGTTTTATTTATTTAATTGTTTATTTTTGAAACAAACCAATTCATTGATATGAATTTTTAGGTGCAAATGAACGACAAGAAATCCCTCCAAAATACACAAAGCTGATCAAAAAGAAAAAACAGAGAAAAGTTCTCCATTAGGAATAAGAGGACAACTATACATCAAAATAATACCAGATGAATTTGTACTATTTTATATTCACAAATTATTATGCTCTAGATAGATGCATACAACATAACATAAAGCTTACCACAAAACAGTTTCATATAGGCATTGTAGAAAGAAAACCAGACCTAGCTAATGATTAATCATCTTCAAAAGTGCAATGTCAATAAACCCATATGACCTTCACTTTTTTTTATTCCCCCTAATTTACATTCCCAACAGTGTTTAGCTTGCTTCTGGCTTACATAAATACTCAAATTTTGAATAGAAAAGATTAGATCAATCATTGGCAACTTTTGCATGACTGAAGGAGCTATTTCAACAATCAAACTTCAAACAAGCACCCTGACAGATCCATAAAGGTTTTTCACAAATTTTTTCCACTCTATAAGGGACCCCTAAGGCCACAAAATGGGCACAAATTTGACCAAGTGGAAACTCACATTGGCCATGCTATGATTGATTGAAGAATGGACAGGAAAGCCGGAAAACACCATTAGCCATACTGAACTCGGACTGTGGTGCTGTTTGGCCTTCTTAAGAATTAAGTGTGATAAGGCTCTTCTAAGAGTCCTACAGTTCCCTTAGGAACCATGCAAAGAGAAAGAAAAGAAATAAAAATGGCATGAGGTCATCATAGCTGGTAATTTACATCTTATCTTTTAGACCTATTGCAGAAAACATCTGTAGAAGGATTAATGACAGAAATATGGCTTCTTTGTCCTGATTCCCTTAATTCTGTGCCGCCTCACACATATTCCCATGAATTACCACCCCATGTTTAAATCCTTATTAGGTTAGCCTCTAGATTAAACAGATTTAGAGAGACTTGAATCATGAAAGAAAACTTGCTTGTCCTGATTATCCTATTTCAGTTTTACCCACATATAGCCACTAAATTAAAAGGATTTTGGAGAGACTTCTTGCAGTTTGATATTACAGATGGAAGAGAAACCTTTTGATCTGATGAAGTAAGGTGTATGTGCATAAACATAGGAGGTATTTGGATTTTGGGGATCTACATGGAGCTCTCATAGGTAAGTAGTTGCCAAAAGTTTCCCAAGGAGCGTAAAACATTATAGCATAATGCTAGTCAAAGCATTTTCAAATTGAACATTAATAGGTGAGCTGCCAACTCTGTGGTCAGGATACCATCTGTCATTGGGAAGCAACTCCTGAAGCAAATAATGAATTTGTTGTAACACATCAGGTTCAAGTTAGTATGGATGGAACATTTCATTCTAGGAAGTTTTATTATGATATGACTCTTTTTTTCCTTGCCCCACATCTCTACCTCATTTTTAGGTCTAAAGATGCTCATTGCTTACATTGCCCTCCTCAGACTCCACTCCTAGGAGCTTGACTTTTTGGTGAAACTCAAAATGATCAAGAAATTGATAGCTTTGCTTCCTTTTGCTTTCTCTAGAAACCACTTAAATCTCTCCATCCTTTCTTGATCAGACTTGATTGGATCCCTTTGGCCTTTTCACCTCAAAATCCTTCTTTTGTACCCTTCCTAAAAGTAACAATGTTACCTTTTTTTCTTCAAGCCAATTTTATTTAGACATCTAAAACTCCTTCCAAAATCAGAACCTTCACACCAATGACTTGATGGAGATAAGAAGACTGGAAAGGCCATCAACAGTGAGCATTATATTTTGTGCCCAGTGGCAAGATAATTGACAATCTTTTTCTCAAATATGCCACTGCCTTAAGACTTTTTTCAAAGGTCTTTCTATTTGGCCAATCTTAGATGGCTCATGGGTTCCCTCTAATGATGTCATGGTATGTTGGTTATTGTTTTTCAAGGTTTAAGAGGAAAATTCGGTGGAGAAAATTGTGTCAATTTATGCATGGTAGATTGGAGGCACATGAGTACATCCAAGAGATTAGGCAGGGGAACTCAGCCCAAGTGATTTCTGCATCTGAAAGCCTCAATAAAGTTAAATTTTGATAGATTTTTATTGGGCAACTCAGAATAGCTTGAAATTGGATGAGTGTAAAGAGATCACTGTGGTAGAGTGTTACGCATTTTTTTTTTTTTATCAGAAACGAAGAAGAATATAATAATAGAATAAAAGATACAGGAGAAAGAAAAGTTACAAAAGAAAGAGAAGCAAGGGAAGGATGAGAGGTCCTTCCTACACAAACTGAACAAAGGAGAAAACTCCCAACAATAAAACTCTAAAAACAAAGAGAAACCCCAACAAACTTCAAACTTTTGAGGCACAAACCACAATCCAGTTGAGTTGTAAAACACTTAGAGGAACTCCTCTAAAAGCTTCAGTACAAGAAGCCCAAAGAGAAGAATAGAACCGAATCAAATCCCATAACATCTCTTCCGTTCTCCCTTTATCCTCAAATATCCTATTGTTTCTCTCTTGCCACACCAACCAAATCAAGGTAAGGCAAGCGATTTGCCAAAGTGTCTTGCCTCTTAATGAGTTTCCCAAGCCTTTAAAAGTAATAACCATCATGTCCTCAACACTCCTTGGAGGGAACCAAACTAACCCTGCTAGATTGAACAACTTGTGCCAGAGTCCAATGGTAACAAGTCAATGAAGAAAAAGGTGGTCAATCGACTCTCCACTTCCTTTGCAAAGAATGCACCATTGAGGACAGAGGGATTTGTAGGGTCTTCTCAATTGCAATTTATCATTGGTGTTTACCTTCCCATGTGCTACTAACCAAGCGAGGGCCTTAACCTTTGAAGGGGCTTTTGAACTCCACAAGAACTTGGTCGGAAGGAACAAGATAGGATTTGACATTTTTGACAAGGCCACGAAAAAAGATTTCACTGAAAACAATCCTGACGAAGACAAAGACCACGCTCTTGAATCTGCCAAAGAAGGAGAGAAAAGCACAGAACTAAGAGAGGACATTAATCTCTGAAGGAAATCAATTTCTGAATCCGTAAGATTGCGGCAAAAGTTAAAACTCCAAGACAGTGGAAAGGAATTGCCAAAGAAATTTGAAACAGTGAGGTTTTTCATAGAAACAACTCTGTAAAGATCAGCAAATTGAGAACACAAAGTTTGGTTACCCCACCAAAGATCTTCCCAAAAACGAATTCTCTCCCCATTGTCCACCACTAGGCGGACAAAAGGGGAAAAAACCTGGAAAACTTGAGCAATAGCCTTCCATGGACATCTGTGTGACCATCTAACCACCATGTTGGCGTCCCATCCATTAGGATGTGTCCCATATATACTCGCAATAACCTTATGTCAAATACCACTCCTTTCTCTAGGGAACTCCAAAGCCATTTCCCTAAGAGAGCATTATTTCTCATAGAAGTCTTCCCAAAACCCAAACCTCCCAACTCCTTTGATCTACTAACAACCTCCCATCTGATAAGATGATCTTTCTTCCCTTCCCCCACCCCAGACCAAAGAAAATCCCTTTGCATCTTCTCAATGTTTGAAGCTATTGATGCTGGGATTTTAAAAAGGGAGAGGAAGTAGCTAGGGATGTGAGACAAACAAGACTGAATTAGAGTAATCCTCCCTCCCAAAGACAAAAAAGCCTTTTTTTCCAACCATCCAGCCTCCTCGAAATTCTCTCAACCACCGGATCCCAAAAGCCTATTGTCTTTGGGTTCCCTCCCAATGGAAGGCCTAAATAAGACAAAGGCCACTCTGACACTCTGCACTCCAAAACAGAGGCCAAAATTGACAACAGCTCCTGCCTAGTGTTAATACCTGATATGGTGTTTTTTTCTAAATTGATTTTTAAACCAGATACTTGCCCAAAAACCAAAATGATAATCTTGAGGTTTTGAAGATGTTCCATAGAGGCTTTAGAGAAAAAGATGGTGTCATCAGCAAACTGTAACAAAGACACTCTAGTCCTATTCCTCCCCACAAAGAAACCCTCAGTTATCCCAGTTTCCTCTACTCTGATCATCAACCTACTTAGAACATCTGCCACTAGAGTAAAAAGGAAAGGAGAAAGGGGGTCTCCTTGTCTCAAACCTCTAGAGGCCTTAACCCAACCCTTTGCATTACCATTAACTAGGATTTCAAAACTTGAAGAAGACAAACAGCCCCTTATCCAAGATCTTCATTTCTGATTGAACCCCTTCCTTTGAAGCACATGATCTAAAAAGCCCCAATCCACATGATCATAGGCCTTCTCAAAATCGATTTTGAAGACTACCCCTTCCTCCCCTGACCTTCTTTTCTCATCCACCACTTCATTGGCTATCAACACAACATCCAAAATTTGTCTCCCTTCAACAAAGGCTCCTTGAGAGCCAGAGATTGTTTCATGAAGAACTTTGCCTAAACGCCCTGACAAAACCTTAGCAATTATCTTATATAAACTTGTAACCAAGCTAATAGGTCTATAATCTGAGATTTTAAACGTTTGGCTTTTCTTAGGCACCATAGCAATGAATGTCGCATTTGTACTTTGATTTATTACCCCCTTGGTGTGGAACTCAAGAAACACCCTCATAAGATCCTCTTTTATCACATCCCAACATTCTTGATAAACTGCTATAGTAAACCCATCTGGGGCAGGGGCCTTTTCCTTATTCAATTGGAAGATTGCCATTCGAACCTCCTCTTCAAAAAAAGGCCTATCCAACCAAACTGCACTCTCTCCAGAAATAGGGACCTAATCAATTCCTTCAATCCTCTAGGAATCACCTTCAGATTTGGAATAGAGTTTCCCAAAGAAATTTACAATCTCCTCAGAGATAACCTCAATGTTACTTAAAGTCTCCCCCCTCTCAGAAATCAGAGACTTAATGAACTTCCCGCTTCTTCTTCCAGTGGTCATTCTGTGAAAGAACTTAGAGTTGCAATCCCCTTCTTTAATCCACTTGACCCTAGATTTTTGTCTCCATTGAAACTCTTCCTTTAATAACAAATCCTTTAGTTCCCTTCTTCTTAAATTCCTTTCTGATACCAAATCAAGACTTAAATTCCCTTCTTGTTCAATTAGATCAATTCTCCGTAAGTCCAAAATAATGTGCTTTTTCCTCTCTCTTAAATCTCCAAAGGCCACTATATTCCATTCTTTCAATTTTGATTTAACAAACTTTAATTTCCTCATGAACTTGTGACCTTCCCAACCTTCAACCGTATACTCTTGCCACCAAACTCTAAACTTCTCTTTAAACTCAGGATGGAGCAACCACATATTCTCAAACCTAAAAGGAGTCGGACCCCATTTTATAGGATTAGTTTCCAAACAAATTGGGCTATGATCAAAGGCCCATCTAGGAAGGGCCTCTTGAAAACTTTGAGAGAAAAAAGAATCCCACTCAGAAGAAAACAAAAACCTATCCAATCTCTTACATATAGGAACAACTTGCATGTTTGACCATGTAAAAGCCGCATTCCTTAGAGGGGGATCCAGCAAACCACTCTCCCTTATAAACTCGTCAAAACACCTCATATTGAATGTTAACCTAGAATCACCCATCTTCTCAAAGATCCTCCTAATAACATCAAAATCCCCTCCTACACACCACCTTGGGAAGGACAGACCATACAGGTCTTGATGCTCCAACCAAAAGTCCTTCCTCCCCAAAGGCTTATTCAGGTCATACACTAAGGTTAACCAAAAAGATCCTTCCTCACCAGAGTTCAACTTCACAGTTATAAAGAAAGATCCTAACATCTTCTCTGCACACTTGAACTTATTTGAATCCCACAAAATCACAATCCCCCCTGAAGCCCCACAAGCAAGAAGAGCAGTCCACTCCAAGCTTCTGCCTTTCCAGACACTACTCGCAAACCTCCTATCCCAATTTACTCTCTTTGTTTCCTGAAGCATCACAACATCTGGACTTTGAGTACTTAAAAACCTTCTGACTGTCCTCCTTTTCATCTTGGAACCTAATCCTCTTGTGTTCCAACTTAAGATCTTCATGTAAATAAAAACAACCCAGCACGACCAGCAACCAAACCTAATCCTCTCCTCGGGTTCCAGAGTCATTTTTCCTCTTTCTTCTGGAATAAACCTTATCTGCAGAAAGAGTACTCTTGCTCTCTACTTCCGCACCTTTTCCATTATCTCTGACAATTCTAATCCTCAAACTCTCCAAAACCGACTGAACCTTGACCATCTTCCTAGGCGTGAGTCCCTCAACCTGAAAACCTTCCAACGGGAGGGTGGGAGGTTCTAGCTTTGGGGACGAAGCCTTGCCTGAGACACAATGCTCCTCTGGGTTACTAAGTGGTTCCCTAAGGAAAGGGCAATCTTTAAAATTTCGGTTAGAGGTTTCTAGGGGAAACGCCACACCTTCAGAACAGGACACGCAACCACGACGATTGAGATCAACAATAGGAGAAATTAAAGAGGGACCACGCTGAAAGGCAAAGCTTGATTCCAACGGAATCGAAAAAAGAGGCTGACAACAAGAAGGACTAACAGAAGAAACAGAGGATTCGAGAAGAAATTTTGGATCAAAAGCCCCAACCCAAGGAAGACCTTGCTCGGATAAAGCTAAGAAAGGATGACGCACCTTATTTACCAAATTGCATCGCGAAATCCCCTCGTCTCCCTCTGTCTCCCCGGTAAAATCTTTGGAGGTTTCTGGAACAGAAGCAAGAACGCCCTTATTGGAGAGTGATCTGCCTCGAAGAATGGCTCGATTTGCTTCCGATGAGCCACCCCCTTCTAGGTTAAGCTTTGGGACGGAAGACGACACCTTTAAGCTCGACGGCCAACTCCTTGCTTTGCGCCTTATGGAAACTGAGGAGCCTTTTAGCTTTGCCGGCTTTTGAGAATGATCTGTCGGCATTACCTCCTTTGTGGAGGACCCTGAGCGTAGGAGCTTTGAAGACGAAGGCACTGCTGTGCCACCATTAGAAGAACCTGCTTCTCTTTCATGGACTGGACCCGCTAGGGGCCCAAAACACTTCGCCCCAAACTGGGCCCTAACAGAAAGGGCTTTAAAAGAGGCGTCTGGTGTTGGCCCGATAGCACTTCCCGCTGTTGGGCCCAAAATACTCCTTCCCTTTCCTTTCTCCACTTTGGAAGCCGATTTTGAATCTGAAGAATGAGAATGGGAACGATGACGAGGCCTCCAACTGTGGCACTCATTGTCCCTAGCAGTAGCTCGTAGCCCCTCAGCAATCTTTGGCTTCTGAAGGACACAACCTCCCGCTGACAACACCTCGTCCTTGCTACGAGTTGACTCAGGCTTGAGAAAGTCATCTCCTTCATCTTCTCCGGTGACTGTAACTGCAACCGTAAATGACCAGGCTCCATCTTCCACCTCTAATAGCGCTAGAAGCACAAAATTTGGAAGCATCCCCACCCACAATTTTACCTTCGACAAGTCTACAAGCTTCAGCGATTCCCTCGCCACCTTCATTACCTTCCCCCACTTCTGCAAAATGTATCTCAGCTAAACTTCATCCCACAGATGAAAATGATGGCCTCTTAGTTCTAACCACCCCCTTCTAAATTTGCACAAATGACAGTTTTCTTTTGGCGACCATCTCCTCATAGCAATAACCCCTCCTCTCACTGTTAAACTCCCTTGATCTTGAAGCCAATGAGCTCTCCTTTTAGAATCTACAAAAAAGAACCCCTTGTAATCGGAAATGGGGGCTACAGACATCATTCCTTTCATACCCATCCTTCTCGCGATAGCTTTTCCTACATCAAACCAATTTTCACAAATTACAGCTCTTGCCCATTCTCCAACTGGCATCGAAGCACCGTTCCTAGGTCCTTCCTCTGCAACCACATCTACATAGGATCGCCCTCCTCTGTACATCCCCTTGCTCACCTGAGACTCTTTAAACATCTCCTTCGAGGCTCTTTCAGCTTGAACAGACAAGTCTCAAACTGAAGAAATCACTTTCCTAAGAGTTTCCCACCCATAGCCTTTAACACCCTCAGGAACAACTAGAACTAGAGGTTTTCTCCTTGCAACAATTTCTGTAATTTTCATAAATCTCCCTCTGTTATTAAAGCAAATCTCCATCAGATGAGTCCTCATCTTGCCCCTCATCTTTCGAATGAAACCCCTGGACGCCTCCAACTCCACAGCTTTCTTCAAATGCTCCAACAACCAATCCAACTCCTCCTCTCCAAAGCCTAACGAAACCACAAAACCTCGGCTTCTCTCTGTTATTGAAATCCACGTCCCCCCATTGAAGCCTTCAAACTTTACCTGGAAAGCCTTTCTCTCCACTTCAAAAAACTGATTTCGAGACATCCTTTCTTAGCAGTGTTACGCATTTTTTTGAACCAATCGGATAGGGCATAGCTATTGACATAGAGATTAAAGCCTTTTTAGAGGCTTTACTTCAAGCAAAACTTTTGAATCCTTCACCTTTGAATGGGGGGTAACTCCATAATTGTTGTTCCATGGATTCCCAAAAGGAAAAGGTTTGTGGAAATATGATTGAAAAATTCATTAAATTATTATATCATTGTTATTCTTTGGGGTAGCCCATGACAGATGGGGAATTGTTTCTCCATAAATTGTAGGAAATTGTAGGAACAGGGTTGTTAGAGTTTTCACTAAATCAATTGATATTTCATTTGGAACTTAAAGAAGAGATGACAACCCTACTTGAAAGCTTGAAGGAAGGCCTAGCAATTCTGCATCAAGAGTGTTGTTTCACCTTTGCAATCACAACAAGGAGAATTTCAAAGTTCTAGTAAGATCCAAAATCTTCCTAAAGTTAGCATGTCAATGTGGCACATTTGGGACATTACTCCCTACCAAATATTTCTAATAAATGCGTATGCCATAGAAATATCTAATTTCCACTAATATAACTATTAATTATAGGCTTGGGTTCCTTCTGACAAGTTGACAATGGTGCATATAAAATTGGTTTGCACTATTAACCATGGTCAATGATACAACATTCTAACATGGTTGCATGTTTTAAGCCTATCCACACAGATAGAGAGGCACAAAAATTGAAAAGAGGTTTGAAAATGTGAAAATAGACAGAGTGAATGAGAGATTTAGAATTGTGGTGCTTTTATATAATTACCCTTTAAATTTTAGCCAATAAGAAAGATCATACTTGTCTTATTTGCATTAGAAAAGTTTATATTAATAAAATTCCACTGCTCATCAAAAAGAGGGGGCCAGGATTGTCTTTGATATTTAGAATTTTTTCCATTTGACCAATATCTTTATTTTGAACAGAAAATAAGTTAAACTTTGCCGGCAATTTTTGCCCTGACCAAAATAGCCTCTCTGCAGTAAATGGGCTTGGATTGGAAGCCTGCCCTAAAGGGCAGCTTTTAGCTAACTGGCCCATATTTAAGCAACTTAGGTTCAGTTAGGCTTTCAAACTCACCACTGAAACTATTAAATATTTAAAAATTGTTCAATATTTTTCAGTTTGTTTTATTTTGAAGTTAAACTTTAGTCTAGGATCTCAAAAATAAATAAATATATACAAATTGTTGGGGATGACAAATATACACAAGAAAATGTTTTAGTCATAGTATGGACAATATGAGGGTAATCTTTTTTTCTATCAAAATATATGAGGATAACTTTGGATAGTTAATATCTAAGTAGTAGGTAGTATGAGCCTGGTGCTATAACACTTTTTCTTTTTTCTTTTTCTTTTTTTAAACAGAAACAAACATGTTTATTCATATTTAAAGATAAAGACAAGGACAAGCAATCCTGTAAAAAAAAAGGTTAGAATGTAACCAAGTGTCAAGCCCCACAAAAACATGCCCATCCTCACAAAGGAAGAACCAAGGTACACCGAAGAGAAATATTGCACACTCAAGGGCAAAGAAAATCTCCAACAAAGAAGGTCAAAAGATTACCTCCTTGTTTGGCTAACCAGTCTACAACTTAGTTGGTTTACAACAAAAAATGAAAGGAAAATTGCTTTGGAATAAACAAAAACAACATTAAATTACCTCCATTTGGACACGCATTGCTTCTAATAAGCCAACCAATCCAGGTGCACGTTGAGACTGCACTTTAACATGCTCACTCTTACTTCGTCCAAGCTTCCTCATCAATTTGGACTTTCTATCTTTCTTTTTTTCCTTTGATGGTACAATCAGTCCCCTATTTACACAATGATTACAAAAATATAAAAATAGAAAAATAGAGAAAATACAAGTGGAGACACAGAAGGAGAAGACAAGTGGCAACAGGTACAGGAATGACCACTGCAAGTCACTTATATATCAACATAAGAAGAATATCTCCAAACCAAGCCAGAAAGTAGAAAACCTACCCAGAAGCCCCAGCAGAAGCCAAGAGAACTTCATATGCAGTCTCACGAAGGTCATCCTCTGTAATGCCTGAAAAATAGTACACATGCAAAACAACTAAATTCCATCTTAAACAAAGCATGAGCATGAAATAAAAATGAGAAGATTTCAAAGAAGCTGCAAGGAAATCTTTCTTCTCACTCTAGTAGATAAAGTTTGTAGACATACTAAAACAATAAAGTAATAGAGACCTGTCAAGCACACAAACTCTTAACTGTTGATTTTATACTTTTTTCTGGAGAAAACTCCGCAGACAAATTGCCCTTGAAATGCATGAGAGGACAAGAAAACTTCTAATCCCTTTTGAGGTTACATTGTCATTGTATAACATTATTATTTTAATGCAATCTCCTATAATTACCTGTTGCAAAAGAAGGCAATCCCAGAACAAGATCAGCAGCATCATTTGGCTTCCGCCTTGACATCCTGAGACTATCAACTTCATCTACATCATCATCTTCCTCCAAATCATCTATATCTATATCATCTATTGATAGTTCTCGGTCACGCGTGGAGTTGAGGGACACTGATTTTGATACGCTCGACATAATGGGTGAAGCTGCCAAAGGGGGAATAGGTGATGTTTCCAAATCAGAAATAGGTGATGATGCCAAAACAGGAGCAGGTGATGGTGTCAGAATAGGAATAGATGATGGTGCCGAAGCAGGAATAGGTGGTGGTGCCCTTTTTGGTGGTGAACCCGAGGATTCAGGATTTGTAACCAAAAAGAACTCATTTGCTGAACCTGTATTGTTCTGAAAGGGAACAACAAGTTAGGTTACAAATAGAATAAGCACATTACATATACAAACATAAGCTAATGGAAAAATGGGCCAATCATCACAGAGGTTATTCACTATATTAGTAAAAAAGGGTCAAGAAATGCAAAGCAAGCTCCTGCTTACCATATTTGGGAACTCAGTGCTATCATGGTATTCTCTGATAGCTTCTGAGAGTTCAACCATTGCACCTATAATAAGAAGAGTGATTAGAGGAAAATTCTAACAAAATATATGGCAAGCTCAAAAGCAAATGAAACATGTTTCACCACCTTTTTTGGAGCAGCTGAGAACATAATCAACACTGACTTGATCTAAATCCACATCATCTAATGACACCGCACCAGGAGGCATTAGAACTTTCTTAATTAAGCTACCAGAAAGTATGTAATCAAGAAGTACACGCCTATCCCGCCGGTATCGTTGTAGGAGCTCCACCGCATTTTCCCTAAATTCATCATTAGTTTTTACCAAATAATTTTTAAAAAATAAAATAAAATGAACAGTGTTCTGGGTATCAAATTTGAATGAGGAACCCAATTATAGGACACTTACTCCTCCATGGCACAGCGTGCAACAGTTAAAGGTCCAATCAAACTCCACAAACTTCAATGGCCCACAGTTATGATAGATGATGCACCTGATAATCATAATGTAAAATCCCAGTTCATTTGGTTGAAGAAATCACAGGTATTACAAAAATTCACTGTGTTGTTTCATCATCCATTTACAACACATTATTCTATAGTCATTTTACAGAACAGTTAGACCCTGTTCCTGAAAAATAAAATTAGAATCTACTAGAAGCCTTTAAATAAAGCAAATTTGTCATGCACTTAGAAGAGCCAAAGCACGAAAATTTTCAAAACTGCCCAGTTTGGTTGCCAAGAAACAGCAGAAAAAGAGAGAAACCCAAGAATCTAATTCAATTACTTGGTTGGCCAAAAACTTTCCTAGGGACAAAGATGAAAAAAGAGAAACACTAAACCAAGCCGACAAGCTTTTAAAGTCAAGCTCTGTCTTTTTTTTTCTTTTCCTCTCACTCAGAATAAATGTCAGATCCTTCACAATCTTTTACCGAGAAAAGAATGAGCTTCTCAATCAACAACACGACAAAGATCCAAAATTTCAATTTCCTCCCCTTCCCCTCAGTTTTCTCTGGAACCAAACAGTGTCGTTCAGTCAAAAACACAGTAAGATCTTGCATTCAAGACAGCTGCCACCAAAATCGACAAAAGACAACCAATTGAAATCGATAATGCGAAATTCAGGAAGCGGATCCGTGAAACAACAGTTGAAAAATGCAAAAGGAATTGTAGAAATTGCAGAGGAAGTCAAAAAAGACTGAAATGAAAAGGAAACGAAGTGAATCCGCCATTGTTGAAGACTGTTCATACCTTGGAGCGAAACTCCAGTTGGGAGAGAGATGACTCCGATTTAGCAAAAAGGAAGAGAGAGAAAGAGAAAGATGGGGGAGGGGGTGTTGAGTGAATCCGAACTGGGATGATTTGTATCCGAAATTTTCCCTTTTATTCTTCTCTTGTTTAGGTGAAAAGTCGCGTTTTCAAAAATGAAAATAGGAACGGTCTAGACATTTTATAAATAACATCATCATATAATAATTTTAAAAAATAGGTGGGGTTTGATAAACCACCTTAATAATTTAAATTAACTTAACAACTTAATTTAAATTATTAAATAAATTAAATATATTTAATAAAATAATTTAATGGTATGATTTAAAATAAAAAATAATTTTAAATAATAAATAAAAATAATTAACTTATTTTTAAGTTCACATTTTTGTTTTGTTTTTTTATTCAATTTATTGTAATTACATCTACAATCTTTTTACCATTCTCGACCTTCATTATTACTTAACATTTTTTTACACCAATTATAATTTATGAGAATAAATATGTCAATTTGATAATTTAAAATATGTTTTAAATTGATTTTATCAAACAACCTTAATACTTAAAGTAAGAATTAAATAATAAATTTTAGAAAAACCCTACGATACTGTTTCAAGTTAACAATTTAAGTATGATTTAACGTAAATTCAATTTAAATTTTTAAGTAATAAGCATTAAGTTTTACCGAACACCTCATAAGTTTAATATTTTTTAAATGATTTTTTTATTAAGATGGTGTTTAATAAAATTAAAAGTTCATTCGATAATAATTCTAATAAAAACTTCTTAACCTTTTTAACACTTAAAAAAATTTATCTTGAAAATATTAGAAATATTATAAACACTTTCTAGAATTATTACTAAACATACTCTAAAATGTTTTAGTATTAAATTATAAGTACTAAACTTATGAATGTTGAATCATAAAAACAAAAAATATTTGATATTATCTTAACTTAACTACTGAATTTAATTTAACTATATCATGACATCAAGTCATAATTCATCCCAAAGGGACATGACTAACCATCCGCAATTTAATAATCATCCATCCATGATATCTATCAAATATATCAAAATGTATCAAGCAAACAATAATTATAGCCCTTTTTTTTTCATTTTTTGTCACAAAATAGCAAATATTTCTTTATAAGTTATCCCTTGAATTGAAGTAAACCTCGAGCCACTAATCTAGTCTTGTTCCAAACTATCATTCAATTCTCATCCAATTTGTTTTTTAATATCCATTTGGTATCAATCACGTTTTGATATGTAGGTTTGGGGACTAAGTACCATACACCATTCCTAGTGCGGTAATGCAAGATTCATCTCTTAAAGTCTTCTTTATATTTTTAGGCTCCAATTAGGAGGTGTAAGAAATAAATCTCATATCTTTTAGTTTAGATTGTTTCCTAGTAATCATAAATTTTGATAGATCTTCGATTATGTTTAAGACGAGCGATTTTTTAGGCACTCTAATTTTTTTTTTTTTTTTTTTATTTCTGCTTCTTTATCTTCGGTCATCATCCAATATTTTTATAGGCTCACTCTATTATGCAAGAATGTTTTATTTTTCTTCTCTAAGAAGTTCCAAAGGTTCATTCATTTAGATTTTGGTTCTTATAAATAAGTCCTAAATCATCAATAACAATATTTATGGATTTCTAAAAAGCTTTAGAGTTCAAATTATACACTCTATAAACCTTGCACTTGGATGAATAACCTAGAAATATCCTCAAATCATATTTTGAATCAATTTTTCATACATTTTCACTATTCCTAAGGATATAACACTAACTACCATAGACCCAAAAATACTTGACACTATTTTTGAAACTTACTACTAGCATGATCTTCCAATGCTTAATCAGATAGCTCTCATTGATGAGGGTTTCCTAGTCTAAGCACATGATCCATACACATGGAAGTCTTGTTGATCTTGCCCATGCAATAGAGGAAGTAGAGATATTAAAGATAGAGTAGGGTGGTGACAAGCCTAAAGGACTATGCACCACAGGTAAGGTTAGTCGTGGATAAGCAAGTAGTTCTCGACTAATTGCTACTACACCACTAGAAGCTATCGGGGCTATCATCTTTAGCTTTTGGAGAGGTTGGTGGACTCTTTTCATGATTGACTCAGAGTCATATACACTCATTTTGACAAGTTGTATGATCAAGTCATCATATGGATGGAAGATTAGTTGTTGTCGAGTCCCGAATGTTAATGCAAACTAATCCAAGCTCCACCTCATTCCCCTCCTCTGAAAATTCAAGTTGATTAACATAGGATTTCATGATTTTCTATTTTAATATATTTTCTATCTTATTTATAGTTTGGCTTATGACACTCATATTTTGATGTATTTTAGGCATTTGTAGAATGTTTTGACTTATTCTTTTGTTGATGTTTTCTCATATATGTGTCATATCATCTTTTAGTCTCTTGTTGGCATTATGCTGATTTCACCTCAACTTGATCACTTCACTTTGCCATTTTTTCTGACAAAAAGAAGAGAATATATGAACTATGGTTTGATATATTTGATTGATATCATGAGTGAATAGTTAGCAAATTATGGATAGTTGGTCATATCTCTTTGGGATAAATTGTGTCTTATTGCTAAGATTTTAGATAATGATGTTCTTTCATGTAATATGATTATATTTTTTCCACATGCTACATTTTACCAGTATTCATTATTGTTTTAGTGTGTGCAAGTTGCAAGTATTTAGATTTTTTTAGGATTTTGTTTGTAAGGAAGTTAGACTCATCTACTAGTTGATTTACATGAAATGGTAACCTTTTAAATAATTTGCTATGTCAACCAGTTTAGTTTAGTTATATCCAAACTTATTACATATAAAGCAAAAAAAAGAAGAACTAGAGGATGCTTCTACAGAAGGAACACCCTCCTTAGCCTTTTCAAAGGCCATTAATACCGGTCATATCCTTTCTCATTTTATCAAGTTTCAAGTCGTAAAAGCTTTATTTTTATTAGTTATTGCATTATGTTTGGTCTCGAGAAACTTCACCTTATAAAAAAGATCATCTTTTTTAGTTTGTAAGATGTTTAAATTATCAAGTGGATTGACATTTTCAACTTTCAAAGGATCATAGAGGTTTTTAACTTTTAACGTCTTTCTTCTCATTTTAACATTTTTAGCTCTTATCTTTAGACTTTCCTTATACAATGCGTTATACAGAATATGTAGATCATCAAAACCAAATTTACTCTTATCATTTTGATTCAATTCAAGAAGAGGATCGTAATTAGAATTAGCCATAAATGCAACAAAAGTAATAAGATTCTTTTCATCTTACTTTCATAGGAGTCATCTGACTCATACTCATTGGACTCCATATTATCCCAAGCCATTTAGAATGATTTCTTGCTATTTTAGGGCTACAACAGAAAGCACCCGTGCATGTGTCTTATTCCCTCATAGTTGAAGTGATCTATTTTGTTGTTTTTAGATGATCCATTATCTTTTTCCTTTTACTTAGTTTCAAGCTTTTTCTTCTTTTTTTAGTTTAATTTTGCAAGAGATTTATTATGAGCTTGTGTTTTCTTTCTTAAGCTTTTTAGTAAAAAGAACCAATTCAACAAAATTTTAATGGGATCATTTGGTTCTTCAAACTCATTACCTTATGTAGTAGCTTTTAGGGTTGCACCTTTAGGTTTGTTATAAATAATTAGGGATGACTCAAAGATTTGAAGAGATCTTACAAGTTCATCATCAACTCTTATAAAATCAATAACCTTGTGTCAAATTCTAAGGAGGAGATATAAAGATTTTTTACCTTAGACTCATGAATCTTCTCCCTTAGATTGAAGCTAGAGTTAAGTACTATATCACTCAACTTAGCATATGAATTAGAGAAGGTTTCATCTTATTGCATTCTATTGCTCTTAAATTTGGTGGTTAGTATTTGAATTTTGGATATTTTATAGTATAAGTGTTCTCATGAGTCATATATAAAATGTCCCAAGCTTTTTAACTTGTTTACATATTGTTATTCTACGAAACTCATCAAAACTCACATTATTAAATATGATGTAAAGGGCCCTAGTATTTACTTCATTGCTTTGTTATTGAATTTATTCCACTTATCGTTGGTCTAAAGTTCTTAGTGGATTTGCCAATTCCATCCCACTTTAATGGTGGTCTCCAATTAATTTCAACAGAATTCCAAACCCATTCACCTTGTATTTTCAAGAAAAAATTTATACAAACTTTCCAATAATGATGATTATTTCCACTAAAGTACTATGGAATATTGTTTATGAATGATCTCGTTCATTGTGGTTCCATAAATGAAGATTAAATAGGAATAAAAATTAATGTTTATATTTAATTGAACCTCATATCAATTAAAAATTCTTATTTTAATTCCTAAAACTACCTAGAGAGGCAAGGGTGAATAGCTCCAAAGTTTTAAGCATATAATTTTAATTTTTTTTTTCTCAATTATAAATTTATTTAATCAATACATGATAATGAGATATTAATAAAATCCAATTACATAATGGACATGTGATGTGTTTATATGTGCAAAGTTTCTAGTAGAATTTGTAGGTGGTTTATATATCTATATATATATATATATATATATATATATATAAACCACCTAGAAATTCTACTAGAAACTTTTCACATATTAAAACTACAGATCCAATCGACAACAAAACAAATCCATTTGAAAGAACAAGTATGCAGGTTTACATATATCAAATGTAATCTTTTCCTAAGGATCTTACACTAGCTAGCACATATACTTATCTTCATCTCTATGATGTAACTATAGGAAAGTAAATAATCTGAAGCTCACAATGGAAATGTCAACACACATATATTGATCTGTTTATCAAACCTTTATACAAACGTTTACAAACCTATCTAAGGAATTATACAGCTAAGGAAATATCATGTACAACGGTTACATATTTGCTTTACTAAAAATAAAATAATTACATCAATTTCAGACATGATACTCGGCTTGATGATTGCTGCAAATCACTTCCAGATTTGTTGTTGGGGCTTGATGATTGCTGCAAACCACTTCCAGATTTAAATCTTATTCTTGTCTTGTGTCACTTTCCTTAATACGCCCCCGCAAAATTGAGCTTCCATCGGTAATACCAATTTTGGCTCTTAGACATTCTATGCGTTCTCGAGACAATGGCTTAGTTAGTAGATCAGCCAATTGATCTTGAGTATGAACATAACTCACTTTAAGTGCACCTTTCTGAACTTGATCGCGCACAAAATGAAGATCAATTTGAATATGTTTCATTCTTGAATGTTGGACCGGATTGAAGTTGAGATGAGTTGCTCCAAGGTTATCACATAGAAGAGAAGGTGGCAGCTTTAATGAAAAACCCAATTCTTGAAGAAGGGCAAGTAACCACATTGTTTCTGATGCACCATTGGCCAGCGCTCGATATTCTGCTTCTGTGGTGGAACGAGCAACAACTCGTTGTTTTTTTTAACTCCATGAGATGGGATTGCAGCCCAGAAATGTAATGTAAGCTGATGTGGATGTTCGATCATCAATATTTCCAGCCCAATCTGCATCAATGTAGGTTGTTAAGCATGGTGCTGCAGCTAACTTGAGGTGAAGACCATGAAAGATTGTCTTCTTAAGATATCGAAGAAGTCTCTTAGTGGCAGTCCAATGAGTGACTGTTGGTTTGTGCATAAATTGAGAGAGCTTATTAACAGCAAAAGAAATGTCGGGCCGAGTAAGAGAAAGGTATTGTAAGCTGCCAATAACACGCCTATACTCTGTGCTGTTTACAGCATTCTTGCCATCTACCAAGTGAAGGAATTGAGTTGTTGACAGCGGGGTAGAGACATCCTTTACACCAGCCATGTGTGTATTCTCCAAGATGTCACGAACATACTTATGTTGGGAGAGAAATACACCTGCAGTAGTTGGTATAACTTCCACTCCAAGGAAGTAATGAAGGGAACCCATATCTTTCAAGGAAAATTGGTCACCAAGTTTGGTAACAACATGAGCTACAAACTTCTTGTCATTACCTGTAATGACTAAATCATCAACATAAACAAGGAAATAGCAGACAATGGAATCATGGCGATAAACAAAAAGAGAGGAATCAACTTTAGAATTTTGGAACCCGAGTGCTAGAAGAGCAGTTTTTAATGCTGAATACCAGGCCCTTGGGGCTTGTTTGAGACCATAAATTGCTTTCCTGAGCCGGCACACATAATCAGGTCGAGACAAATCTTTGAAACCCAGAGGTTGCATCATGTACACAGTTTCAGTCAGATTTCCATGTAAAAAAGCATTGTTTACGTCCATTTGTTTCAAAGGCCACCCATTCATGATTGCAATGCTCAACACTGTCCTTATGGTGGCTGGTTTAACCACAGGACTAAAGGTTTCGTTATAATCAACACCAGGTTGCTGATTATAGCCCTTAGCAACAAGCCAGGCTTTAAATTTATCAACTGAGCCATCTGCTTTTCTTTTGACTCTAAACACCCACTTACAACCCACTGGATGACAATTGATGGGGGGAGGAATTAAATCCCAAGTACCATGTCGCATGAGAGCAGTCAATTCACTAGACATGGCTTCACGCCATTCAGGGTGAGATACAGCTTGAGTCACGCATGTTGGTTCTAGAGGTAATGGAAGATAGTGCTTAGACACAGTGTGTAATTGCTTAGGTTTAAAGATGTTGTTCATAGATCTAGTAGTCATGGAATGGGTTCAGTGGGAAGTGGGTTCAGTGTGTACAAGAGATTGTGAATCAGGAATTAAACTAGATGCAAGTGAATTTGAAAGAGAAGCATGCGGAACAGTCATATGTATACCAGCATCTAAGTTCAGATTCATATCACAGGTATTGTCATGCGATTCACAATGAAAAGAAGGAAAGATAGAGGGGGATATACCTGGAGGTGGTGCAGGAATGGCAGCTGCAGGTTTCGAGCTCGGTGGTGGCTGCGAGAAGCGATCGGGATGAAATGGAGGCGCAGGAATGGAAGGAGGAGGGGAGAGGAAATTAGGGCACGGGTTCTGCTGAAGGAAAAGGTGAGGAGCAGAGGAAAATAAGTGGGTTTCGGCAGATGGCCCGTGCTTGGTTTTTGAAAGGAATGGGCTCTGCAATTCATCAAAAGTCACATGCCGTGAGATATACAACCGATTCGTTAATGGATCCATACATTTATAGGCATTCTGTGTTTGGAAATAGCCGAGAAAAATGCAAGGGATTGATTTTGGTTGTAATTTATGGGTATTGTATGGCCTTGTGAGAGGGTAGCATAAACAACCAAATTTTCTCAATTTGAGATAATTTGGTCGTTGACCAAAAAGAACCTCAAATGGAGACTTGTGTTTAAGAAGAGGGGTTGGTTGGCGATTTATGAGATAAGTGGTTGTTTGAAAGGCATGGGGCCAATAAGAAAGAGATAAAGAAGCATCGTGAAGCAAGGTGAGACCTGTTTCGACAAGATGACGGTGACGTCTTTCAGAAACACCATTTTGTTGGGGGGTATGGGGGGCGGTGGTGTAGTGGCTTATGCCATGATCGGACAAATATTTTTTTTAACTCAAAAATTCGCCACCATTGTCCGAGTACAAGCTTTTTATGGAACATTTGAATCTTGTTTCAACAAGTAATTTAAATTGTGGAAAGACTGTAGAAACAAGAGATTTTGTGGACATTGGGTAAAACCATATATATTTGGTGTAATGATCCACAAAAATAAGATAATAACGTTCACCATTTAAACCGGTAACGTGCGCGGGACCCCAAACATCACTGTAAATAATTTCAAGGGGAGAATGACTTTGAAAACTTGTAGAGCCAAATGGTTGTTGATGTGCTTTATTGATTGAACAGGAAGGACATGACAATGGTAATTTATTTGTTGTCAGAGGAAGAGAAAAAAGATTAACAAGATTTTGAACAACTTTAATCGATGGGTGTCCAAGACGCTTGTGCCATCCATCGATTGAAGTCCGTTCACGCACATAAGCAACCATTTTGGGAGTAGAAGGAGCCACCATGGAGTTGGGAAAAATGTAGACGCCATTCTCACACGCACCTCTTAGTAGTATCGCCCTCGTGGATCGTGCCTTCACAAGGAAAAAAAAAGGGTGAAATTCAAGAAAAACATCATTTTGCTTAGTGAAATGATGAACTGAAATGATATTTTTGTGAATATTGGGAACGCATAAAGTATCATGTAAATGAAAGATTTTTTTGGGTGTGGGTAATGCTAAAGAACCAATATGCGTAACCGCTAAACCTATACCATTACCAAGAAGGACTTCATCAGTGCCATCATACTCAGAGTGAATTAATAAATTTTTTATATCTCCTGTGATATTGTGAGAGGCTGTAGAGTCAATTAATCATTTATTTTCTTGACCATCAGAAGTTCTTGCACAATTAACAGTCATTTCAGAAGAATTTAATTGAGGGCAGGCCTTGGTCGTGTGGCCCATTTGATCACAGTACTGGCATTTGGGCTGATAGCGTCTCTGATTAGAGTTGAACCGACCCTGATTGTTGGAACGGCGTAGGTCACGAGATGGGCCATTTGAGCTAGAAAACCGATACTAGCCTTGTGAACGAGGAGACCCATTTCCCTTGTGAGAAGCTTTCTATTGCTGAGATGCAGAAAAGCCAGAGCGTCGGCTTGTGAAATTTGCAGCGGCCACGAGCTACTAGGTAGCAGCCTCCATCCTGCGCAGGTAATTTTCATGCCCTATAAGGAGGTCATGAAGCTCCTCAAAGGCAAGGGATTTTTCTCTTGCCCGAATAGGGGCAGCAATCTCACGGAATTCGGGTCCTAACCCCTTGAGGACGTAGAGAGTGATGTCGTCGTCGGAGATTGGGTGGTCGATGAGTGCAATCTCATCAGCTAGGCCTTTAACGACAAGAAGGTACTCCAGAATTTGGCGGTTTCCACGCTGAATCAAGGTGAGTTCTTCCTTGAGTTGCATGGCCCTTGTACGCGATTTACTTGCATACATGGTGGATAATTTTTTCCAGGCATCATAGGAGGTTTTTGCTGTGGCAATAAGAGAGGTAATGGTTGGGGAAGTAGAAGCAAGGATGGCACTAAGAATTAATTTATCTTGCCTAACTCAGTGGTGTTTCTTAGCTATAGATGGTGGGGTGCCATCAGAGGGAGGGCAACGAGATTCGCCAGTAACGTAGTCCATTAGATCATAGCCAATTAGGAGAGCCTCAAACTAAGCTCTCCATTGGGGAAAAGAGGAAGGTGTGAGTTTCTCATTGATCTGAGCTGTGATGTTAAAAACAATAAGGGGGATTTCGAAGGTAGGTTGTGTTGGGGAAGACATTAGGATCAAATTCTCATTGGAGAGACGCTCTGATTACATATAGGAAAGTAAATAATCTGAAGCTCACAATGGAAATGTCAACACACATATATTGATCTGTTTAGCAAACCTTTATACAAACGTTTACAAACCTATCTAAGGAATTTGTACAACTAAGGAAATATCATGTACAACGGTTACAGATTTGCTTTACTAAAAATAAAACAATTACATCAATTTCAGGCCATGATACTCGACTTGATGATTACTGCAAATCACTTCCAGATTTGTTGTTGGGGCTTGATGATTGCTGCAAATCACTTCCAGATTTAAATCTTATTCTTGTCTTGTGTCACTTTCCTTAATAGTAACAACACATTGTGTCCCTTACTAAACTTATGAGAATATTAGGAATGCATAACAAGATAATGGTAGTAACAATTTAGGGCACGACAATGTTTCAACAAAATAAGGTGTATTTATATGTAAAAAAACTCTAGAAGGTCGATTATGATAAAACCATGGACATGAAATGAAAAAATAAAAAATATTGAAAATAGCCTCAAGCACGAGTGCTCACAAGAGACATTTTGAACATCTAGGGTGCTAGAGTGCTTCTCATAAAACTTAGTTTTTTTTACCCATAAATTCTATAAATATATCAATATATAATTGATATATACACCTTTATAATGTTATTATTTACTTAAAAATACTCGATCATACTTACTTGAATGACCCTAAGTCAGAACTAATAATGATCTATGTTAGATTGTGAAGCCTAAATCAGTTTTGTTTCACTTTGCTCAGAATGTCGGAGGTCGAACTACCCAGTCAACTCGTAAAGGTTGAGCTCCCTAAGGAGCTCGAGGGGATTGAGTTGTTCAATTAGCTCGCAAAGGTTGAAAGGGGCAACACCCCCTAAAGAATTTTTTTTTTATGTGTCGATTGATGAATTTGCCCTTATTATATATTTAACCCTTTTATGTCTAGGGTTTTATTGTTTTTTAAATAATGTAGCTACAATTGAGAGATTTTTCGTGAGTTTCACCATTGTAACTTTTCTCTTTCGTTCTAATTAGTGGACAGTTGAGTGTTGGTACATTTCATAGAAATAGAGATCACATTGATTGTCGAACCACATTAAAAATCTTCCATTTAAAAAAAAATGCTCATGTGTTTGTGGTTTAGTTAACAATCTCAAGTCTTCAAAGGTCAATATAAATCCTAGGAAGTATTTAGAGTATATCCAATAATGTTTAAAATAAAATTATCAACTTAAATTACATAATTTAGTTCACTACAAAAATTACTTTTGATATTTGAATTTCTAAAAAGAATTTTATTCTAAAAATATTTAAAAGTTATTTTGAATAATATTTATCAAAAATTGAGTTTTTAAAATAGTTTTTGAAAATATTGTCAAATAGATCATGGTATCTCCTTGGTACCATATTGAAATTCCAATTTGAGTTTTTAAAATGTATGACTAAATTTGTCGTACAAGGATTCAATGAAATGGGCCTCTAGTAGTAACAAATTGAGCTAACGTAAATAAATAAATGTTACCTAGTTATGAGAAGTTAGATTATCACTATTGTGCAGAAAAATAATACTTATAAAGTCATATGGCCAATTTTAATTAGTTACAAATAGCATAGAGAAACTCTTTCTAGTTTAAAATAAAAAAGAAGGGAAAAAAATTACTTTTTCCAATATAAATTTTGAAGAATGGAAGCAAGTCACTACTAAAAGAATATCCAAATTTAACTTTATTATTAATTATTTTCAAAATTATGAGTTTCAATGGCAAAATCATTATTAGAAATAAAAACATCTAAGTATTACATAAATCTTTGGTAACGTATTTAATACCTTCATCTAACATGTTAAATAAGAATATGGCAAAGTACAAAGAGTTTAATGAACTAATGACCGAGAAAGATCTGATAAAAAATAGTAGTAACACTAGAACATAAAAAATGTGACTAATTATAAATAACACACAGTCAAGTAAGAAAAAAAAATGAATAAAATACCGTTGATATGATAAGGGTAATATTTCAATAATACTTTTTCATACTATAATATCCCACTTTTATAATTACTCAATACTTCTTCCATAAGAAAAGGTAGGAAACTTTTTATTGCATTTTCACTTAATGTCAAAAAATACAAATACGGCCAAAGGATGTTTTTTTTCAAAAATGAAAATAAAATTAAAGTTTTAACATAATTTATAAAAATACATTTGCATTTCTATTACGTAAATATAAATAAATAAATAAATAAAAAGTTGGTGCAACCGTCTTATCCAAAGTGAGTATAAGAGGTGTGGTTGAGAAATATGTATGTTTTGCTCATCCTCATTGATGGTTTTCATTGGCCAAAAAGCATCATTTTGGGACCAAAACCCTCCATCTTTAATAATAACCACCTATCCAATTATGGGTTACTTCCAACTTGAATAACAACCCTTCATCTAATGAATTAGTCCACTTTGAATATCACCATCTAACTAGCCATTGGAATGAGTTCAAAGCCAACTTAGCATTGGACTTGGCAAAGAGAACATCCTCCTAAATTTGTTTGAAAGCCTATATATTACTAATATTTAAGACTAAGCAATAGTGATTGGTGTGACGTTACCCTACAAAGAATTAATGATGTGTTTTTTTTTTTTTTTTTTTTTTGTAATTTTAAGTTATATTGATGGGCAAAATAATGAAGTAGTATTGTTTGCTCATGATCTAACCTAATTATAGTTCCATTGGGTGGGTGCACAAGTAAAGGTTAACTCACTAACAACATTGTGATGTAGAAAGTAACAGAATAATCGTGTAATTATACATATATATTATAACACATACGAGTTTTGTTTTATATGATAAGTATTTACTTGATTAATTATTATAAAAATAAATTTTACCAATTGTTCTTTTATAATTTTAGTTTATTTTACTTATCAATAATTAAATTGAGTTCAACATTTGTGTTTTAAACCATCTAAATTCAATGGCAACTCCAAAAATTTGAATGACAAGTCCTTAACACATGGACAAACGAGTATTTAATGTTTTACCATTTTATGAAGAAAAACGATCTAGATAATATCTATTAAATTTGTTATATATATAGATTCATCTTAACTATATAAATGTGTTTTAAAGTCACGAGACCCTTTAAACTCAAAACATATCGTATCTATATAAGAGGGAATGGATTATTACAAATAATATCAAAAGTCAACCTTTGATTTCATTATGAAAATTGTTTTTTGTATAACAAGGAAGTCATGTTTGTACGATGCTTTGGGTTGATTATGATATCCTATACCGATTAAGGGAAAAAGTTTATAACACTAAATAAGTATGTATTCCTCTTAATTATTTACATATGTTTTAAAGTCATGAGAATCTTTAGGCTCAAAACAGATAATCCCCATATGGTCAGGAAAGACCAGGTCATACTTACTGCATGTGATCCTTGATTTAACTAGAATTTGTCACCAAACTGTTTGAATGCAAACATTGATTCCCCATTCTTTTAACATAAACTATTAACCAATGAAAAAAATTGGGTTTGGGCTTCTGCTTAACTCTTTGATTGTATCTGCAAGTATCAATGAACTAAGTTAAAAGTATATCAAGCAGTGAAATTAGATGAATGCCACATCATTGAGGATGGACATTAGCAAGAATGGCTAAGCATGAAGATTATAGTTGGGCTTTGATATGGCATACCATATAGAGCACAACCCAAAAATTAATCTTTGCTTGTTTGATGTGTACATAGAATTGATCTCAAATATTGATTAGATAATTAATTGAAGATAGTTCATTGGTTATTATATACATCGTGTGCACATTGTCATGCCCCTTATATGTTGTGATGTTATTCATATATTCTCTTTTATTAGCAATTGCCCAAGAGAGGTAATATACTTGGCAATTTCATTCACTATTAGTCTATGTTTTATTTTTAAAAAGTTTGAAAAAAAATGTAATTGATAGAGAATACAAAGGGAAAATGTAATTGATAGAGAAAAGAGAGAAAAAATAGAAGGAAAGAAAAAGTGAAAAAAAATAAAAAATAGATTAAAAATCAATAAATTATTTTTATATTCTATTTCAAACTTATTTTAATTATTTAACTCTTTTATACAAAGAGTAAATAATTTAAAAATATATAAATTTCTTATTAATTTTAATTATAGTTCACTTTCTTTTATATTTTTTTATTATAAAATAAAATATGAGAAAATTATTTTATAATATTCTTTTTTTTTTCTTTCCTCAATATTTTCTAAGAATCAAATATAGTCTTAGCCTTTGGCAAGAAGAACATGCCCAAAGAGTTGGAGTATACATTATACATGACTTCAAAATATAATAACTATAAGTTTTGATTTTTTTTCTTTAGAGAGATATTAGCATAACTATTAGTAATTTTTACATGTAGTTATAAGGTGTGGCAACTTTAAATTTGGGTAATAGATGATTTTCTTTACATTTCAATTGTTTTTCTTTATAATTTAACATTAATTTTTTACTTAAAAAAATTATTTATTGAATTTTTAATAAGTCTAGGGGTAAAATGTTGTATTTTAATAAATTCAGAGAGTAAAATGTTGAGTTTTGAATGGGAGTTCAAAATTGTAAAAACAAGCCAAAGATTAAGATTGAAAAAGTAACGAAAAGGAGAAACCCTTTGGAATGAAGTGTTTTGGGGATGCAGGATTTTCTCATTAAAAAGGGTTGAAATGGGTCAGAAGCTGTGGGTTCAAAAGCTAAGGGCCTGTTTGGTTGCCGTTTTTTAAAATTGTTCTGGAAAACAGTTTTTGAGAACAGATTTTAAGAACAGTTTTTGGTGTTTTTAGAAAAAAAAAATTGTGTTTTGGAACTGAATTTTGAAAAACAGTTTTTGTTCTCAAAAAAAAAAAAAAAAAACATGTTTGGCTTAGTTAATAAAAAAACATGTTTGAAAGATGTTTTTTTTTCTTTTCCAATTAATAAAATATATTCTTCAAGTAACTTTATATTATAAATTTATAAATATTTTTAAATACACATTTCATTTAAATTTAAAAAATTATTTAATTTTAAATTTTTTATATAAGTTGATAAATTATTAAAAATAAAATAAAATATGATGTATGTATTTCACATGGGTCTTTTGTCCATCCTACTTTTACAATTATAAATTAAATTTATAAGCAATATTTAATCATTAGAAATTAAAACAAACATCACATAACACTAATGAGAACTAGTTAAGTTAACAAATATATATAAATTCTAACAAAACACTAAAGTGTTGACAAATATTTAAAATTAAAAATAAGATAAGTCATGGATTGACATTAATATAATTTGCCCACATCACTTCAGCAATTTGATCTCTACAAGCTGCTATAGCTGCTGCACTCTCATCTGATAAATCAATTGAATGGTTTCTGCTACTTGTGCTCTCTTCTTCACCTTCGATTGAAAGGTCTTCTACCTCATATTCTCTAAACAATTGATCATTCCGAGTTGATAGACGAATCTAATTATGAAGGGTACAACATGCAACAACAATTGATGGTTGCCTACTTGGCTTATAACAAGGCATCATCCTTAATGTTGGAAATCGGGTCTTCAAAACACCAAAACATCTTTCAATAATATTCCGAAGAGATGAATGTCTATAATTAAAAAGTTCTTTATACCTGATAGGTTGATTACGTCTACCCCGATATTCTTGTAAATGATATCGCTCACCTCGATATGGTGGCAAAAATCCAAATATACAAGGATAACCAGAATCAACTACATAATATTTTCCTTCACTTGGCCAAGGAAAATTGACTTCTGATCTAGTCAATGCATCTAAAAAGACACGTGCATCGTTTGCTGTTCCTTCCCAACCAGCATAAACAAATGTAAACATCATGTCAAAATTACATGCACACATAACATTTTGTGTTATAACTGTTTTTCTACCTCTAAAACTGGTTTGTCTATCAGCTGGGACCCATGCACTAATATGAGTGCCATCAGTTGCACCAATACAGTCCTACAACAACAAACATTTATTATTATTAAGGAAATAAATTAAATAATCGTCATGAAATTCACATTTATAAATATTTTTATAAAGAAAAGTTAGTTTGATTAATTTTATATTTGATTAATTTTAAAATTAAAATATTTTTTTATATTTTTTTAAAATAAATCAAACATGATAAAATCATTTTTATTATTTTTTTTTATTGATTTAATATTTAATTTTATTAAAAATTATAGTATATTCTATTAAGATGAGATAAAATTTTTTAAAAAGAATTAATTTAATATTTATAACTAATCTAAATAAAATAAATAAGACATCAAAATAAATGCAAGTAAGGAGATGGTCACATCTCTTTCCACTTATTCTCCACCACCCCAAGAAAATAGATGAGTAACATCCAAGAGCTAATTAGTGCAGAGTCCGAGTTCAAGACTGACCTAGCCCTCAGAATATGCTGATGGATATTCCCCTTTGACCGTTTGATTTCAATAATGTTAAAAAATTAATTTTTTAATGTTTGATTTATTACAAAAATATACCATTAAAATTAATTAAAATTTATATATTTTAAATTATATAATCATATGAAAAAATTAAAATAAGTTTGAAGTAGTATATAGAAAATAATTTAATAATTTTGATTTTATTTTTTATTTTTATTTTTTACTTTATTATAATTTTTAATTATTTTTGCTTTCATGAAATCGGAAGGTGGGAAGAAGGGAAGAAGCAAAGAGTAGAGGTTAACCGGGCTTTGGAGTCTGGATGAGAGAGAGGAAGAGCAGATCTACAGAGAGAAAGGGTTCTTGGTGATTCAACACCTCATCTTCTTTCGATTCTCTTCATTTTTTCCATTTTCCTTGAGACATTTTACCCGTCAAGCCTGGATTTTCCCATTTGATTTCCATGTCCTTAAGTAAGGTTTTTGTTTTTTTTTAACAGAACAACTCAAGAAAAATCAAAACGAGAAAAAATCAGGAATTTTTTTTTCTATTTTCATTCTCGTTCCCCACTTTTCTCAGCATCCAAACAGGAAAATATAAACGGAAAAAAAAAAAAAAAAAAACTAACAATAGGTAATAAAAAAAAAAAAAAGCTCAGATCTCATTCTATTTTCATTCTCATTCCCCACTTTTCTCAGCATCCAAACAGGAAAATATAAACGGGAAAAAAAGAAACTAATAGCAAGTGATAAAAAATAAAAAAAAAGCTCAAATCTCATTCGAATAACATAACTGATATCTCTTTACCTAGATCTAACATTTCCCTCAACAAATATTGCCAAAAAAAAAGCCTATTTTACTAGATCTATAAAAAATAACTTCAACATATGTGGAAATTACCTTCGTGGAGATGTCGCGACTGTGCTGAAGAAGAGGCGACGCGACTGTGCTGGAGAAGAGATGAGAACGGGAAGAAAAAAAAACACGAAGAATAGATGGTTTTTTTGTTGTTTAATTTTGTTCTATAAACAATAAAAAAACGGGGAAAACAACATTTTGTTGTTATTTAAACAATGTCATTTTGAGAACACGGGGAACAACAAAAACAAAAATGACTCTCTCAACCAAACAAGTTTTTGGTGTTTTTTGTTTTCAAGAACAGAAAACAGTTCTTGAAAACACTAAACAAACAGGCCTAAAGAGTCCTTTTGATAAATATTTGAAAAATACTCTTTTTTGAGGGAATAAGTTATGCGTTTTGTTTCTTGACCAGTGCCTCAGAACTGGATGTTTTGTGTGAATTGTTTAATAATCTAACAAACACGCCCTTGAGTTCAGTAGCTTGACTTGTCTAAATTTGTGGTGCCATGTCTTGTTCATTTTTTGGAGGAAGTGGTTAATACTAGAGTAAGTAGAGGAAAGAAGGATTTTCCTTTGGGTTTACATTAGGGTAATATGTCACTGGTTAAGGGGGTTCACTCTCCCCAACCAGGAGAATGAGGAAGGAATGAATCTCCAATAAGGAGGATAGCACATGCTTTTCCATCTTTCCAAGGATATGGTTCTACCTCTTCCTACACCCAATTAGATTAAATTCCACGAATGTGTATCGTCGTACGTGTGGACTCTTGACAATTTGTGATGTAATTGGAAGCCACTTCTTTCAATGCGCATTTGGCATTTTATTGCAAAGCGAATTGCTGCCACACGTCCCGTCAAATCATGTTGACATTCGAATCAGTTAATGATTGTACGGTGGAGGCTGCTACACGGACTCTGCAATGAAAACATGACAGGAATTTAAAAACGGACTTTAAAAATGAAATCTATTAAAACAAAAAAAAATGAAAAAAAAAAAGTGTTTTGAGAAAATAATAATAATTTATTTTTTAAAAAAAATCATAAAAATAATCCATTTCCAAAATAATTCTTGGTTTACTAGTTGATTTTTTTTCAAATATATTATTTTTACTCAAAATTACAAAAAAAAAAAAAGGAAAACAAAAAGTCTTCTTTATCTATCTTTATTGTTTATCAAAATTTAACTTTGAAAATTATAGAATAAAGAGAATAATTGTTGGAGATGAATTAAATAAAAGATAAAAATTAATAATTTATCCTATTATTATTATTATTATTATTATTATTATTATTATTATTATACCTATTTTATACAAAAATGCTTTCATTTTATTGAAAAAAAAATTAACCATTTTTAAAAAAAATAGGTTATTCTTCGAGTTTAAAAGTAGAAAAAGTTAATTCAAAGAGTAAAAATGTTGAGTTTTGAATGTGAGTGCAAAATTGTAAAAACAAGTCAAAGATTAAGATTGAAAAAGTAACGAAAAGGAGAAACCCTTTGTAATGAAGTGTTTTGGGGATGCAGGATTTTCTCATCAAAAAGACTTAAAACATGTATTTGCTCTGCTACTTTTTTTTGGCTCGTTCAACCCTCGCAGGTCTTGGAACGGAGCGGATGCCCATTCTCAGTTTTTCTTTCTACTTTCTGAAAGAGAAAGAAAGTAAAACCTGAAGCTCCAAATGGATCCGAAACACAGATTTAACCAAGGGGAGAAAAGCATGCTATACAAATCAATCAAAATCTGATTTTATATACCTTCATCCATCCATTCCACCATTTTATATACCTTTTGGTTATATATACGCCAGTCCAATATATATGTATATATATCAAAGGGGAAGAAAAAATAAATCAAAATCAAATCATTGCAGACGAAGATGAAAAAAAATCTGATGTTGAAACCAGCCCACAATCTTATTATATGATTTGCATGAGATTAAAAATAACATGGTTTTTGAAAGCTAAAACAACACGTGATATCATACTATCACAAACACAGAAGGTTGAAGAGTGGTAATGCTAAAGCAGAAGCCTATCGGCAAGGCATCGGCACCGGCACCGTCACCGGCATCGGCATCGGCACCGGCACCGGCACCGGCACCGGCACCGGCACCGGCATCAGCATCATTGGTGAGTGGCTGGGGGGCATGGGCTATCGTCACTTCCATCGCCGCCGCCGATAAGGGTGCAGGAAGACGGAGCGGAAGGTGGGACTGGACCTTCTCTCTTTAAAACAGCGTCCTTGGAGCTACTTCGAACCCTAGCACCTACCACTAGAGTTGTGGAAGTGAGAATCAACCAGAGAGAGATTGAGATGAAGACCCAGAGCATCCCATGATTCTTAAACAACTTCATGCTGCAAATGAGTGTAATGGGCAACGGGTAAGGGAGACTGGGTGGCTTTTATAGATAAGTGAACGGCAGTCAAATAACTTAAATTAAGTTATTAAGTTATAAGTTAATTTACCAAACTCGAGTTCGAACAGTCAAATAACTTAAATTAAGTTATTAAGATAATTTATCAAACACTATATCTGATTCTGCTGGACCACTGGGACCCTGTATCTGAAAATGGAAGAAAAAGTGTTAGGAAACCAAGACAAATCAAGAAGCCTATGACGAGGATGGAATCAACCAGAGCATGACATGATCATGATGCTGTAAACGAGTGTAATGAGAAATGGGTCCGGAGCGGTGGTGGACTGTTTGGTAGTGAGTAAGTTATTTTATTAAATAAATTTAATTTATTTAATAATTTAAATTAAATTATTAAATTAATCTAACCATTTAACCATCACTCACTAATGTGTGTAGGAACATGTGATTTTGTCTTTTAAATTCTTTATAGAATTTGTTTAAAATTATAATTTTAATACATATTTTTGAAATATGGTATTAAATTAATTTTTAAAAATGATTAATTTAAATAATAATTAGGAACATTCAAAACCTATATTTGATTTTGCAAAACGTGAACTTCACGGTATTGAACAGTGTATCTGAAAATGAAAGAAAAAGTTATCGGAAACCAGGATGAATCATGAATCCAAAAAACCTATGACGTGGAGGTTGTGTGAAGAAATTTGAAGTGAAAATTAAAGAAAATGAGGACGCAAATCTCAAGGAATATGAGGGGAAGAAAGGAATCAAAGTAAACCTGTGAATCTAAAAAGAGGGAGATTTTCCATTAAAAGAACTACCAAATATTCTGATTTTGGATAAGATGTATTTTAATTAAGCCTTGGATGGGTTCCATTTGTTAACTCAACTTTTTTTTTAAAAAAAAAAGTATTTATGTTATAAAATTTTATTAAATACGAAATAATTTCTCATGCAAATCAAAAATAAGTTTTTATAAAAAAATAATTTATAATATTTTTCTAATTTTCATATTAAATTATTTTTTTAAATTATAAATTTATTAAATAAAATTAGTTAAATAAACATGTAACAATCCGTACCTAATCGTGTAAATATTGGTTATTTTGAGCCTAAATGACCTTAAAATGTGTATATAAGGTAAAAAACAGTCTATACTTTATAATGTCGAGAATTTTATTTCCTATCCGATATGGGATATCACAAAACATATAAAAATCAATAATTCATTATAAAAACTCTTTTAAAAAAAATACACTTCTTAAAAATATATTATGTAGAAACATTTTTTAAAATCACTATCAAACAATCATGCAAAACACATGTATATCATCCAAATCTACATACAAGCTAAGTAAGAAATATGATAATCGAGATGAATGCAATAAGGATAGCATACTTGAAGATGATCAAGATAATATACAAGCAAGATAATCAACACTAAGACAAATAAGAGATACAACAAAGTGAACTACATATCAAAGTGAATAGGATAATCATGGCAAGAGCATAATCAATATGCTAAGACACTCAAGAGAATCAATCAATGTCATCAGCATGTTCATGTCCCAAATGAATATGGCAGATAGAGTAAATCATCACATCAAACTTTCAATGTGTTATAAACACTCAAATCATAAAAAAGCTCAAAGAGAAGGTATCCATCAATCAACTAATCAAATGTCATATTTCCATCAACTCGAGTTCAAGTTTGACTTTTTACTCTTCCCTAGTGGAACCGTCATTTCGTGGACCCCGCATTTTGCTCGATGCGTTCCTACTCGATGGTAAAACTGACTCTTTCATTTATTTGGTGAAAATTTGATTTTTTTAAGAAAGACTTGGAGTCGTCACTTATTTTTGTTTTATTTTTTTTAAGGAAAAACAAAATAAAAAAGAAAACCCTAAGTGTGACTCCTTATTTGGAAAAGACGGTATGTGAAAAACCGAGTCTGGGTCCGGGGGTCAAGTTACATATTGGGAAGGTACGATGGTGAACCATAGTACCCCTTTAAGCCCGTATACATACGGTCTCTACTAGATGAATTGAAAAAATTGTGACAATTAACTAATTAATCATGGATACCAAAATTAATAACATAAATCAATATATACAAAAGTGATAATAAAATAAAATTACAAGAATGTACAAAATAAATGACAATAAAATTATGCAAAATGATTTATTAAACTAAAAAAAAAATTAAAAAATAGTTTTCAAAAAATTTCAAAGGATTTTATTAAAAATGATTTTGAATGAGTGATTTCGGGGATCTCGAAATGGAGGGGTGTTCGGCCATGTGTGGGTAAGGGGAGAGAGAAAAAGTAAGAGAAAAGTTGGGAAGAAAAGCGAGAAAAAGAAAAAGAAAATAAAAATAAAATAATAAAAAGAGATGAGATGGGGACGATGGTATTGGGGATAGGGGAAGGTATGGGATGAGAGAGATAAAGTGAGTGGGGTAGGTGGGGAATGTAAGAAGAGAGAGGAGAGAAAAGATGGGAAAGAGAGAAAAAAATGAAGAAAAGAAAAAAAATATAATAATAATAGTAGTAGTAGTAGTAGTAGTAGTAGTAGTAGTAGTAGTAGTAATAGTAATAATAATAATAATAATAGTAGTAGTAGTAGTAATAATAATAATAATAATATAAAAATACAAATGAGTGGGTCAAAAATATCATATGTAATTGAGATTTAAAATCTAAGGACAAAATTGAGATCAAAATTAATGTAAAAATAAAATTAAGACAAATTTTGGGGTCTATAGTATGACTTTGGGAGAAATGGCATGTAAGGCCTTGACGCTCTCTAGAATGTGTCAGCGGTGGACAACCGTGCATGAAAATATTAAGCAAGATCTTATTGATAAGAATATATATATACTGTTTCATTTTTGTAATTCTAGCAGTCGAAGTGGGTGGATGATTTAGGAATTAGTTTGTTCTTTTAACTTATTGTGGAAAGTAATTTGCTTTCGAACTTTAATTTTTTTTTCATTTTTATTTGATTTATGACCCATTTTCTCATATTTTTAATTGAAAATGAAAAGTTAAAATAATTGACCTTCTTTTTTTTAATTGAAAAGAGTTATCTCTTTGAAGCCCTTGAGATCTCTTCTTTACTCATCAACATAGTCCTCACTCATCCATCCACAAGTCCTCTCTCACCTTTACCCATGTCCTCATTCCTTAAATCCAAACCCACCACAAGCACCATTAGAAACTCCCATTTCTCAATCATGTCTTCTCCATTCTTGTCGAATTCATTTCCACTTCTCCCCAATCTTTAAATAACTTTATTTTTCATGAGCTCTTCAAGGGTGTATAGGCTTTGCTTGGAGTTGGACCACAAGTTTTGCTCTATTTGTATTTACTGGTGAGGATGGTCCTCTACTTTTTGGCTTAAGGGACGTAAAGAGAGGTTGTAGACGATGGTTTTTCCAAGATTGAAAGAATGGTATTTATAGGTTTTAGGACAACGATGGTGATTAAGTTTTGTATATTGGTTGTAGATATTGTAGTATTTGTTTGTGCTTCAATAAATCGTGTGGGACAAGAAAGACTAGCGATGGTTATCAAGTTATTTAATTTTTTAAGGTTGTTAATGATAAAATACTTATTTATAATTTATTATTATTATTATTATTTTGTGGTTTTTAAATTGTTTTAGACAAATAAAAATAAATATAAATTTTATTTTTTAATGCATAAAATTTTGATTTCTAGCATAAAAAGAAAAAACCAAAATTTAAAATTTAATAAATAAAACACTAAAAAAGGTTTAAAAATTATTTTTGTTAATGCATTAAAACTTTGATTATTAGCATTAACAACAAAGATGTTAATATTTAATATTTAATATTTAATACTATTAAGTAATATTTAGATTTAAGTTACTTTACTTTAGCCACCACTTCATTATCTTAGTTACCACTATTAGCACAAGGGTTCTCCTAATCGGGTTTTGATAATAACAAGCCATGGTTAAGTGACTAATTGGTTTAATGGTTAAGAATTCCAGGCATAAATTTGAAAATTCATTAAATGACTAAATAGATACAAGATCGAGACTTTTGGAAGACTTGTGATCATAGGAAACAAATGTAAGATGAATGCATGAGTGCACTTAGGATTTTCATACAGTTTCATGCAACTTAGAAAACTCGGTTTATCCTTTAAAACTTCAATCTTCTTTAAAATCCGAGTTTTATCAAATATACCTTAGGCAAAATGACTTAAAATTGGCATATTAATTCACCTAAAGACATTACCTAAGTATTAGAAAAGAAATAAATTGAAAAATATAGGTTTTCGAGGCCAAAAGGCTCAATCGGTTGAGGCTATGGCCAACCGGCTCAACTAGTTGGGGAACCGCTTGACCGGTTACCCTTGTCCGATCGAGATCCGGTCGAGGGAGGCACAAAATCTTCTCTCTCTCCTAGTAGCTTTCTCTTCCTGGTCGAGGCCCATTCTTGTTCGGTCGATGACCGGTCGAGGCAACGGTAACCTATCAAGCATTAAATGCCCCAACGGTTAGTGATCCGATCGACCCCTAACTCGTCCGATCAAGACTACCTTTTGCTGTTTTTGACTCCTAAGCATAGAAACTTCTAAATTGAGAGCTCTACTTTATTTATGAATAAGAGAACACTTGCAATCAATTTTCTACCTACCTATTCTTGACCAAAAAGCTCTCATTTATTTCTTAGTGCATTAAATCATCACTTGCATATCCTTTAGTGCACTTTTGTGTGTCATCCTAGCTTTGTCTTGTATTTGAGCTATCCTTAAGCTAGGTTAAGAGTTTCATTCTTGTAAAAGCTGAGTGTTAAAGCCTTCAAGAGGTTTGAATCTTGAAGAGATTGTGTAAGAGCCCATTGGAGCCGAAATCTAAGTGTAAGAAGATTGAAAGCTTGATTGAAGCTTCAAGTTTGTGTAACATTCACTCGGTTAGGAGATTGAGGAGAGTGGACGTAGGCAAGAAAGTGTTGAACCACTATAAAACCTGAGTTTGAATTCTCTAACTCTATCTCTTTATTTTTGTTTATATTATGCTTGAATTTGTTATGTTTGAAAATAATTTTGAAAAACCTAATTCACCCCCCTTTTTGGGTGTTTTATTTAATTAAGCATAACTTTTATTTTCTCAACCACTTTGAAAGAGTATTATTGGACCATATGAATTAAGGACTCAACTTTGAAGTTCGAGTACTGATAACACATTGGATATAAGGGTGTATTTGATAGTGATTTTAGAAATGGATGATTGACAAGCAATTAAATATTAGCAACTAGTGACTTGAAAAGAGCTTGGAGTTTGTAATTGAAGTCCTAGATCTTTCTGGTATAACCTCTAATCATATCTATGACCTTTGAAGAGTCTTGACTTTAATAAGTTGCCTAATAGGAAGTTGCCCCATTTCTTTGGTGTTTTAGACCATGAAGAGTCTTATTTGAGCCTGACCATGAGTTCTATGCCTATTTTATAGTGGTTTGCTATTTTCCGGAAAGGGTCTGCTCAAGTCTTAGACTCATTTCCAAGAGAAACAAGATCTCAATTCTATTGTCAAAAATAATATAAACTTCTGCTCGTGTTTGGGAGGAGATGAGTGCATAAAGAGGCTTACAAGTTTAGGACTTGAGTATGTTGCCAAGCATACACATGATAGTTTAGTCTTCAATCATTATGAGATTTGGTTCGAGTTCAAGAGGTCCAAATTAAGCTTAGAGTTCTTTCAATTTAGTCTTTGTGGGTTTAGCTATTAGTGATTTTGAAGCAAGCAAAGCAGCTGTCAATTGAAAGTGGGTACATTGTGTTGTTCTTTGTTAGGATGGTGACATTTTTTGGAATGTTGGATTTTCAATGCCCTGTTGATATTTGTACGTGGAAGAAAGAAGGCTTACTCACTTGTAGAATTTTTTTAGATGAATCGTAAATTTGGCAGGAAATAGAGGCCCTGCTTTGTATTTTTAACATGAAAATGATTGTGTAACTATTATTTAAGTATTTGAGATTGAGTGCAAAAGAGAAGGCTTTGTGTTATTTGAGACTGACACACCATGTAATGAGTAGTACAAACATTTTATCTTGTCATTCTCTGCTATTATTGATCATTGCACAGGAAACTCCTTTACACCCTTGTAATAAACTTGAATGATTGTGTTCAAATAATCATTTACTTAATGTTTTGTTTTTGGTGGGGTGGGGGCTGTTTTCAATTAGTAAAACCATATGATTGATTTGCTTGCGACTGCAATGTAGTTATTTTGCTTGCTGATGTGATTGTGTTTGCATGATGCTTCAAACCTTTTTGAACATCAACATGTTTGTTTGTTTCTCGTTTTCTTGTTTTTTTTTTTTTAATGGTAACTAGTCTTATAGAAATGGATTCAGATTTGAAGTTTGTATGATATTCAGGGTTGCTGTTGTGGAAACCTCCATTTGGAGGCAAATTTAAGGTAAACATGGTGGTACCTAGGGTATAAACAAGACAAAGTTGAGTAGATTTTTTTGTCATGAGAAAGGGATTTCAACAAGTACAAAAGTTACTAGTCCTAGAGCCATTGGAGTAAAATTTTCTTCAAGCTAGAGACCATATGACCTTTGTTTCCTAGTTATGAACCATAGGACAATACATCTTTGTTTCCTAGTTATGAACCATATGACCTCAAAAGTCTATAGATGGTTTGGAAATTTGTTAATATTGATAGAATATGAATATGCGCTCTAAATGGCACTAGACATGAATTTTCCTAAGGATGACCTTTTTGTGGATAAACAATCTATTTAATGGTCCACTTATTTTGAGCACATACAGAAAAAAAAAAATCATACAACAGGAAAGATGAAATGACACATGGCAGCAAAACCTAAAGACTACATTTGTAAATGCTGATTCTTGGTACAAGAATAAGAGGAAGGTCAGAAAAAAAAAATAAAAAAATAAAAAAATTAATGTAGCCAAACCCTAATAAATGGATAAGGCATTCTAGGACTGAGTTATTGAAAAAATAATAGTAATGCCATGGATGGGAATAAGGGGCATTTTTTCATTTTTGTGCAAAATTGGGGGCAAACTTTGACACTAACTATGCATCATTAATTATTATCAAATAATATTAGATAGACAGGCTAAAACTGCTAAGTGGTAACAAGTAACATTCTTTTGTTGTACATCAAATAACACACTAAGATCATCCCCATTCAGGAAAAATACCCTCTTTAAATTAATTTCCTAAAAAGTTTATCTATTATATTTTCTCTAATGTTTTTCCAACTTCATTCAATTAGTTACTGGTATAAAAATTTAAACCATGTATCTACATGGGTTTGATTGAGTACCTGCATAGAAAACTACTTGGCTCAAATTCCCAGAAGGTTTTATTCCGCCATCTGATGGAAATATGGTTTCTTCTTTATGGGTTTGTTGGCTTAAGAAATGCAATCTAGAGCCTATCTCAAGGTTCTGAAAGCAGAAGTTCTCAGGGCTTGAAGCTGAGTTGGGATGGAAAAATGTGATAAAAGCCTTCAATAATTTGACTGGAAGAAACTATCAACATAGACAACTTAAGAATAAATTGAGTTCTCTTAAAATGGGTTGACAACTTTGGAATACCTTGATTGGGAAAGAGACTGACCTTGGGTGGGACCCTATGAGATAAACCATCAATGCAAGAAACGAATAGTGGGATGAGAAATTGAAGGTATGTTTTGTTTATTCATTAAATTTATTTGATTAATTTATATATTAGTTATGAAATATGATAAATTAAATACTCTTGTAGGAAAATCTTGAAGCAATTAAGTTTAAAACAAAAGACTTGAAAAATGTTGAGTAAGTGGAGATACTTTTCAAAGATATTATTGTTACTGGTGAAAGAGCTTAGACACCATCACAAGGCTTTGTAGGACAAGATGTTGATGATTCATCTAAGGTGAGGGAACACGAAAATAATATAATAGAGGGCCAAAATGACTTTAGTTGCAATCCGTCATTTGATACATCATGCAAGAGAGATGGAAGAAGAATGTGATCGGATTGCAAATCTTCTTATATCTCATTGATGTTTGATTATGGCTCTAATATGTAAGAATATAAATTTTCTCATTTTTTTTGCTATGAAAACATTTGTCTTCTTATTTACTTTTAATTAGAAAAGGTTTGTTTGCTTTTTTTTTTTTTGAGAGATTAATAGGTAATCATATATTGTTTTACTTTGAAAATTATCTTTTATTCAATGTCATTTTTTTTTATTGATTTAGATGTTTTTTGTAAATATTTTTAAAATTTTTATTATAGTGATAACAAAATTATTAATTTTAAACTAATATATAATCAAATAATTTGTTATATCATGATTAATAAAAGATTATTTTTAGTTTTTTTAACAATATAAATGTATATATATTCTTTTAAGATAGATGTTTATATATTTTGTTGTAATAAAAAGTTTTTTGTTTATCATACTATTTTCTTTTTGTAATTAAAATTGTATGTTCTTTTTGGTAATTTATTAATATTAAAAGTGTTTTTATACTTATACAACATATTAAAAACGTTTTTAGAATCATTTTTTTTTATTCTCATAAAAGTGTTTTTCATAGAAACATTGTAGAAGGAAACACTTCCAATAAAAACGCTTTCACTAGAATCGTTGCCAAACAGACTCTAAATCCTTTAAGAATCCATTTTTATTACATGAAAAAACTACTCTAAAAACTTATGTTCATTAACAAAATATTTTATTTTGCTATTTTGTTCTTCCTTAACAAAGTGATTAATGATCATGGTAAACTAATTTTGATCTTATTAATAAACTAATTAATAAATTAGTTAGTAATTAAATCTCATGCGAATACATTTTTAACCATGTTTTTACTTAAAGTATTTTCAGCGAAAGTGATTTTTGAAAGTGCTTTTAGGAGAATTATTTATCAAGTATTTTTCATAAAAACATTATAAATGAATTTTCAATACTAAAAATGATTTTTCAGATTTTCAAAGTGTTTCCTAAATTTTGTCAAATACTTAATTTTTTTTCAAAAATATTTTCTAAATTAAAAGCACGTTCTAGAATCACTATCAAATGGAGTGTTATGGGGTGTTTGGTAAATCAATTTAATGATTTAAAGTGACTTAAATAACTTAATTTAAATTATTAAATAAATTAAGCATATTTGTTAAAAGAACTTAATGTCATAATTTAAATTTAAAAATAACTTCAAGCATTAAGTCAAAATAATTAATTTATTCTTATTTAAATTTAAAACTATGTTTACAAAAAAATTTGAGATTGATATACATTAAGTCATTAAGTCAGTAAGTTGATTTATCAAATACCCTCTTAATTTCATCATTCAAATAAATCAAACTCTCAGAGAGTGTTCAAAGTATTTTTAATAGAAGTTTTTTCTTTGAAAGTATTTTTTTTTTTTTTTGAAAAATTGTCTATCAAATGTTTCTTTAAATAATATTACAAGTGATTTTTCATATTTTTAAAAGTGTTTTCTAAATTTTACTAAATATCTATTTTTTTTTAAAAAAAAACACTTTATAAGTTAAAAAATATTTCTTAAAATTACTATCAAATCGAACTATTGAACCCTCACTAATCAAACACCTTCTTATTACTAAATGAAGTATGAAAATGCTTAAATATTAAAGTGATACTTATAGAACTCCAAATTGGAACATTTGATAAAGAATATAAAATATATGAGATTAATAGACAAAGTTATAAATAATGTGATGTGAAATTTTATACGATACCATCTAATTGGTTGTGGTTTTTTAATACCTACTAAAAAAAGGTTTAAAGTGTGTTTGATATTTATTTTAAAAAAGTATTTTTAATTTTTTTAATATTTAAAAATTTTAATTTTTAAAATATTAAAAAAATAGAAAATTTCTAAAATACCAATCTAAGGGGATAGTGTTTTAAATACCAATAACGTCATTGCCACGATGGCCAACTAGTTGGAGATTCTTTTCAAATGCAAGCCACATCGTGGCCACGTGAATGTCCAGGTGGAGGTGGGCTTGGTGGTGTGTTGTATTATCTAGCTAAAGTGAAAGTTCATTAAGATAAATGTGGGACATGACTTATTAGATATGAGGATTACTTTTTAAAAGAGGGTCTCAACCATAAAGGTCAAAAGTCCCGGGACCATTTGTGCAATTTTGTGAAATTAGGCCGGGTTAAAATATTAAAATCTCTCTAAAAAAAAAAAAGGGTAAAAAACCGATTACCGGTAAAGGAGGTGGAAAGAACTTCCACGTGGTAAAAAGAAGTGGCAGTTCGATTACTGGGGGCTAAGCTAGAGTGCAAGTAACCCTAGGGGAAGTGTATATAAAAGAAGTGGGAAGGGTTTAGGGTTTAAGAAGACATCACCAATGGAGGACCCAGAAACAGTAGACCGTGAATTTAACGATGAAGAAGAAGATCAGGATGAAGATTGGGGGGACTGGGGAGCAGACGACAATGAAGAAGAGGAGTCGGACCCAGATTTCCTGTGTTTGTTCTGCGATTCTAAGTACAGTTCTTGCGATGCTCTCTTCGAACACTGCTCTTCCATTCACCACTTCGATTTTCTCAGTATTAGGGAAACCCTAAGTTTGGATTTCTATGGGTCATTCAAACTCATCAACTTCGTCAGGTCTCGGGTGAGCTTTCATTTCTTCTCTTAAAGCACCCTATGTTCGGTTGCTAAGAAAATTGATTGGTTCCACTTCTTGGAGAATGCTTTTCTGAAAACGGTTCTGTGTTAATCGTTTTTTTTTTTCTCTTCAAATTGCTTCCTTTGCTCCGTTTTGTTGTTTGTTTGAATTTCACAGAAATCTGTCTTCCCCTGTTTAGTTGTCAGGAAGAGGGAGGAAAGGAGAAGAAAGTGAAATTGGGAGTTTTATGTTTTCGGTTCTGCTTTGAAGTCTGGTTGAGTGGAGTTTTACCTTTTATTTTGAGTTTTGTTGGGTCTCCAATGAATGTTTATCTATGCTTCATAAACTTTAACTTCTATCTTTTCTTGGCAACCAAAGTCACATTTTTTGTCTTTTAATAAATTGCAAAGTGTATTCACGGTCATGTTCCTATTATCAATATTCTGATTATATAATGATCATAAAATTTTGAAATAACAAGAATTTGGTATTGTGCTTATGGTGCTTTGGTTGACAAATATATTTGTACGCTTGTCTGTTTTCATGGTTATATGGTTCCAATGTGATAATGGAACCTTTGAAAGATTCTTTCCTTTCCATGTGAATGAGAAATATAGTTATTAGCCAATTGGGTGTGACAAGATACTGCTACTGGATACTCATGGAAGCTCTTTCGACAGTTTGGGCATACACAGTTGAGTGTACCAATTGAAGGTACAAATAACAGAGGAAATTCTCATATTGTGTACAATTATGAGCTACCCAACTTGGATTTCCATAATACAGAGAAACTGTGATAGAAATTTTAAATACTTTATGGTAGGTATCAATTAGTGTCAGATTTCATATACTTATCATAAAATAAAATAAAAATTGTGTCAGATTTCATATGTAATATGCACATGGCTGATGATGCTTTTCTTGAAAAGTCAAGAAAAAGAGTTCAAAATCGGAAAAAACCATCTTATCCTATTGTGCTATAGCTCTATCTATGCATATTTACAATTTTGTTAAGTGCTTTTTGTACCTAGAAACAAATGAGTTGGTCTTGGTGTTTCTTTTATATCCTATGGCCATGAGTTGTCTCACAGGGAAGAAAAGTTTCAGGTCTGATTTGTAGATATTCACATATAATAGCGTCTATCACTTGGCATATGGTCAAGGTACCCAGTTTAGAATTATTAGATGCTGAACCTTTTCCTTTCATGCAGGCAGGCTATGGCTGTAGGCCTGTATATATTTGGGTGGAGTCTGAGTGTTAGAAACCGTGTCGGGTTGTTTAGAAGGTGAGGTATGTGGTTAAGGGAAAATTTCTCATCAATGGGTATTTGAGAGGGTCATATTGATACATGGGAAATTACTTTTAAGTTGTGGAGTCCTGTGAAGCATCAGCTCAAATCAAGAGCAGGGGATGGGATGCAATGTTGGGATGTAGATGATGCTGTCACAGCTGCCTATTCCTTGATTCCCAAACCTTTTGGCCTTGGCTAAGAATGTGCGTGGTCAAACGAAAGAGCAAGTCTCCTTGTGATTGTCTTCTTCAACTGAAACTTTCAAGACTGGGCACTTATTACAACCAACTTGCTACTTTATATTGCTTTATGCTTGCTCAATGATAAATATTGAGTGTGAGAGTTTAGATTTGGGGTAAGGCATATGGACCATTGTAATTGGATACTACAATGTTCAAGTGTCCCCTTAAGAATATGTGGAGTTCCAAATCTCCCTCTAGACTTCACTTGTCATTGTTATCCGCTGCTACTGTTCAACTCATTATTTGGAGATAGGTGGAAGGCTGATTTTGCACAGGTGGATTGCTTATCATTACATCTTCAATTTGCTCCAATGAGATTGTTCAATCGCTAGAAATTGCTCGGTTTATGGTATTTTGTGGCACCATATGAAATACCACCCATTAGCATAGATTATCTTAATGGAATACCTACTGTCCATTGACATGATCCTACATGGCAGGGGAGCCACATCCTGTATGCTTCAAGACTTACATGACAATGTTCTTATTTCTTCTAAGTTAATGACTATCATCTGATATGTCAAACTTTAACCCTAACCAATCATATCCTGATCTGATCTGTTAGCATCTATGTAAATTAGAAGGTGACAGTTCATTGCATCCCTTTATTCTGTTTTTTATTTTAGATATCTTAAACTTTAGTGGTTGACGGGGAGTAAATGTTACTATTACTTTTCTGTTTTTTGATATTATTTAATTAGGATATAGGTATTTATCGAGAGAGATGTTGATGGTAGTTCTTCTAATTTGCGAAGAAGATGTGATTTTGTAAACTTTTACATCTATTGTGTCTTAGTTTTCTTTTGTTGCTTTTTTCAGTTTTAAGAGAATCAGATATTCTTGTCATTATAAGTTGCAGAAGTTTATAAAGAAAATTGTCTTTGCTTCCTTGAAGGCAGCTGTTCAATTTTCCTTTGCTCATGAATCAATAATTTTTACGACATGCAATAATTTTGTCAATCCAATCATAAGGAAGTCACATTAAGGGGTTTCAATGCATTTTCATCTTCCAAGTTTGTTTATAAATTTTTAATCAGCATAATATAGGATTTCATGTTTTTGGATTTGTGAGCCAGCAAAGAGAATAATTTACTGCAAAACTTAATGTTAATGTCTAACTAGTTGCTTTTTGTTTGTCTTCTATGTTTCTAGGTGGCAGAAAATAGGTGTTGGAGTTGCGGGCTTGTCTGTCAGTCCAACCAAGATCTTCAAACTCATTTACATGAAACAGCCAATTTTGAAGAGATTAAACTGCATTTGGATGATGATAAATATCTAAACCCTTTCATGCAAGAGGATCCCCTTTTGTACAGTTTTAGTCAAGATGAAGAAGGTGAAGATGACGATGCTACTGCACTTGAAAAAGAGGAAATAATGAGGGATCTAAGGGAATTTGGAGAGATTTGCATTGATGATGGGGACATCATAGATGCCCTTGCATCTGATTTTGACACCTTGAATGAAGATAGAAGGGAGGGTGCATCTGCTTCCAATGGCTATTATGGCATGGAAAATATCTCAGAGAAGGAGATAGGCTCTTGTATTGGTGCAAAAGAACATGTTGGTTCATTTAAAAGAAAGCCAAAAGATAAGCATTTGAGAGTTTCTTTTGCAAATGTTGTTTCAAAGGAAATCAAGAATGTGAATGAGAATTATTTTGGGGCATATAGTTCATTTGGCATCCACAGAGAGATGATAAGTGATAAGGTATTTGATTTATGTCTAGTTTTGTAATAGAAGTGAACTTGTACTTGTTTTAATCCATGTTAGAAGGTGTTTCAAATTTTCAAGCAAATTATACTATCATGGAAATTCTGTTTATGCAGGTAAGAATGGATGCTTATAGGCAAGCTATCTTGAATAATCCTTCTCTCATGAAAGGTGCAACTGTGTTGGATGTAGGTTGTGGGACTGGCATACTGAGGTGAGATAGCTTTTTAGTTTCTGGTTGTATTGTTAATTTTTTTTTGTGCCATATGCCAATAAATTAGGATTCATTGTCATTCATAAAGTTGTGGATTGAAATATTCAATTTGCTGCACGCTTTCTGGCTCCATATTTTACACTTTCCAATGTTGTTTTTCACATTTGTAGGTGATGTGAATTCCCAACTTATTGTATGAAGCCCACCCCCAATACTATCAACTTCCTGCCTCCATATTTTATTTTCATAAGTATTATTGTGACCATCTCCATTTCTAATCATAAAATTTTCTTCATTGGCAGAAGTCGAAAAGTTTCTGTTCTTTGTCCTTTTTTTCCTCTTCCTTATACAAAATTATACTTGCATTTTATAAGGTATCAGGAAAGTTTGCTGTAGAATGCAAAGGACAAGAAAAAACGTGATATACACCTTCCTATGGCATTAAGCCTTTGGCTCCTCATGCCTGAAGAAATAGATCACCAAAATTCAAGGGTCCATAAGAGCTTTAATAAAATCAACAAGAGATATGCTCTTTTCTTGTAACCAATTGATTTCTTGGTTCACCAACATAGGGTTTTCTGAGAAAGAGCAACCCAACCCCCTGCCAAGGCCCACAATCTTTCACTTGTCCTTTTTCTCAATGCACAACATAATTAGCCTGTGGCTGTGCAAGTGCATCAAGCTAACATGAGAAGAAAATCTCATGATGATTTTGAAGGTTAAAATCTCATGATGACTTCAATTCCTGAAGCAATGGTTATGTGGTAAAAGATGAAAACTTACAAGGCCTTTTGCTAGTACAATACAAATATGAACCACTACTATCAGGCCCTTCAGTTCATTGAGTGCTCTACTAGAAATGTTTGATTTGCTTAGTGTTGTTGAATTTATTAGTGAAGGAATAACAGATTTCTTTTGTTGTCTAAAAAGGACCCTTATTTTGAAGGATGGTACTTGGCTCCACGTTGGTGAGGAGGAACCTTGTATCCATTAAATAGTAAAATCTTAGACTTTAGAATCATATATTGTCAGTACAAGCTTGCTCTTAAATATTTAAAGGACAAGCCTATTCCCTAGACCATCGGATGATCACCTACCATGTAGGGATGAGATTCCACCACATGCATGTGACACTGGGTACTGTTCAATTTTTGAAGTCCCTGGTAACACTGTTCACAACTTCTACTTCAAGTAATAAGGGCTTCTTCATCAGTTGATCAAGCTATATTACCTGTAATATTTTCATGATAGCTCTATAATTTGTGTTGATTCTTAACAGCTGTGTGACTTAGTTGCCTCCTGATATGATCTGTCAAAGTTTTGCTTGAAAAATGTTTTGGAGTCACATTTTTCTCAGTAATATCTCCAAAATATTAGATGGGTGATCCATTCATGGAATCTATAAGATCTTTTATTCTTTGGCAGTTAATTGAATTAGCCTATCTCTACATATTATTCATAGATAATGAGCCATCCTTTTGTCTATTTAATTTGGTATTGTCCAAAATTATTATTATTTCTCAGGACACTTTGCTTGGTTTATTTTTAATTTTTTCTGTGACTAGTCTCTTTGCAGCCCAAGCTGGGGCTTCAAGGGTAATCGCAGTAGAAGCCAGTGAAAAGATGGCTTCAGTGGCAACTCAGGTAGCATTCTTGATTTTATTGCTATTTAGACCATCTCTTTATTTCATCTACTGATTTTTCTCCATTTGTTTTGTTTGTATAACTGCAGGTTGCAAAAGACAATGGCCTTTTGTGTAGTGCAAGCCCAAATGCAGGCAATAATCATTATACCGGGGTGATAAAAGTGGTTCAAGGTATGGTTGAAGAGCTTGATAAATCCATTGAATCCCACAGTATTGATGTGTTATTGAGCGAATGGATGGGATATTGCCTACTCTATGAATCGATGCTTAGCTCAGTGCTCTTTGCAAGAGATCACTGGCTGAAGCCTGGAGGTGCCATTCTCCCTGACACAGCAACTATTGTGAGTTCTCCACAAACTAGATCACTTTTTTAAATCTTACTCTGAGTGATCTAGTTGAGCTTTGTGGTTTTATTTCTCCAATTTTTTCTTCTCAGTTTGTTGCAGGCTTTGGAAGAGGTGGTACCAGTATTCCATTTTGGGAAAACGTTTATGGGTTCAATATGTCTTGTGTTGGCAAGGAACTTGTTGAAGATGCTGCTCAAACTCCTATTGTTGATATAGTGGACAGTCATGATATAGTTACAGATGCTGCTGTTCTCCAGGTCAGTGATTGGGTTTGGATTTAGGTGCTTACTTTCTAGTCTATTTTATCACACCTTTGTTTGGGCTGTGATGCCTATTTTATAAATTTTCTTATCTATTTTGACCTTACAAGGAATTAAATGGACTTTGAAAAGGGGAAAGCTTGTCTCCAAGAATATTCATACCACAGAAAAATCTCTTGCCTTGTACCCTCTGAATGCTACAATGGAAAACTGTTGGAGTCCACACAGGTTGATTTGTGGAAGTATGGTTGAGTTTTCATGTAGGCATGCCTATCAAAAAAATATTTCTTAAGATTGTTTGATAGGATGGAGCATTGATCCATCATAGTTGTTTTTATGTCATAACGCTGTAATTTTTTCTGAGGAGAACTCTAATAGGTCCCAAAACTGTGAACAAAATGAAATCATGCATTTGGTCTCGAGTCTGATCCAAAAAACAGGCCCCCCCAAGTTTAGAACTGCAGTTGCACTTGATGTTTATCATTATTCTGATACGCACAAACACCGTTAAGACAAACCTTTTTTTCCTTCTGAATTTCAGACCTTTGATCTGGTGACCATGAAGCCTGAAGAAATGGATTTCACAGCAAGCATCAGATTGCAACCGAAGTTGGATCATCCAGCTGACACCAACGCCTCCATGGATTTGGAACAGAAACCAACTTGGTGTCATGGAGTTGTCTTATGGTTTGAGACTGGTTTTACCAGTCGGTTCTGCAGAGAAACATCAACCATCCTCTCCACTTCACCATTCACTCCCAAAACACACTGGTCACAAACAATCCTCACCTTCAGAGAACCAATTGCAATGGCAGCTGGAAAACCCAATGCCAAGAAATCAGGGGGAGTTGGCAGTGATGCCTGCCCTGCCTCCAGCGTCCATTTGCGAATCAGCATTATCCGTGCTGCCCAGCATCGCAGTATCGATATCTCCTTGGAGACGACAGGGATTGCCTGTGATGGTCGGAAGCACAGTTGGCCTGTCCAGATCTTTAATCTGAGCTAGCCTTCAAACTTATCACCTACGATAGCTGAGATAACCCAGCGGGCAATTTTCCATCTTTGCTGCCAGGAGGTGTTTAGTAGTTTTTTCTAGATCATTGTGCCTTTTATATTGTTTGGGCTATTGAGAATTTTGACAAAATTATTTCTAGATCTGTTTTTGGTTCATTTAGTCTCATTTGGAATTAAGTGTACATTAATGACCTGTGTTGTTTGGGTCAACTCTTAGATATCAATGGGAATTTATTTTTTTGTGATATAATTGACTTTCACAATTATTATTTGGTGGTAATTTAACCCCAACCATTTGTAGGCTTCGCGTTTGGTTTCATCATGAAAAATATGTGAAAAAAAATCAAATATAATTAAAATTAGTTTAAAATTTGTATATTTTAAAATCTTTTAATATCTTTATAATATAGAAAAATAAGTAAAAAAATTTCAAAGAAATATATAAAAATAATTTATTAACTTTAAATCTAGTTTTTTTTTTCTCTCAAATTTTATGTGAATTAAACATAGCATTTGGTGTCTTTCACTATACTAAAAGGCTTTGCAAATAGGAAAATTCTAATGCATCAATTGGTAGCTATTGAAGTTTAAATGTGGGTAATGTGTCTTATCTTTGCAAAAGATAAGACAATCTAGGATTTTCTTTCTCTTTATTTCTTAAACTCCATCCTCTTTCTCCAAAATCTTATTTATGTGAAAGTAATATTTTAAAATGTTAAAAATGTTGATCATTTTTTCCCCTTTTTTGTGGTTTTATTTTAAATATTAGAGATAATGTATTTTGGACTTCACTTCGGATTCTTAAACTTCATAGTAATTCAAATGACATACTTAGAGGGGGTTGAATAGGTGTTTACTTATTCAACTTAAAATTAGTTTAAGAGTCATGACTTGTATAAAGCAAACTTGATTCTTATGAAACTAGAATACCTTGTAAAAGGACATAATTTGAGAGCATTACATTTTTGCTAAATTAATTACCAATACGACATGAATACTCAAATTATTTTATAAATGTATGAAATTATTTTATTTGTTAAGGATATCATGTCATTAACTTGATCACCTCTTATCTATTGTTTAAATTGGGCCAATTATAAACTAAAATTTAATTTAGATATAGTAATTAGTTGCATGGAAGCTAATTTTAGGTAAAGTTTGTTACTTCTTCTTAACAAACTTATTAGAAAAAAAGAGAGATATCTCAAAGATGACATAAGATTGATCAGAAGACCAAACGTCTCATATGCTTAGGTCTTTGGATAATTTGTTGCAAAAGTAATACATGTCTATTGTCATAATTTATGATATTCTCTTTAAAGTTGTAAGCATTATTTAGTGATAAAGGTAAGTCAACTAGACAAGTTGCCCTTAAGACTATTATGAACACTAAGATTCATGTGATTCTAAAGATCTTATTGTATTCTTTTGAAATGGGTAAGAGGATTCTTAATTATTAAAGGGGTGTTCATACAAAAGTCAAAGGTTTTTCTAAAAAAAAATAAAAAAAAATAAAAAAACAATACCAAATTAGAAAAAACTCAAGTGTAAAGGAAAGTACATATTATATTTTCATTATTAAAAAATAAAATTTGAGAGTTTTTTTGTTACTAAATAACAAGACTAAATAAATATATACTTAATAAATAAAAAAGTAACCATATAAAAAAAAATCATGCATCCCTAATTTAAAAATATTCAATTATTCTTTTCATATAAAAAAATTGATTAATTTGTCATGCTTAATCAGCTATAAAATTATATTTTACCACAAAAAGAGAAAAAATATATTTATTATAATATTTAAATTATCAAAGCTAACAAGTATTTTTCCTATTTTAAAAAAGGAAATAAAAAAACTCAAATTCATTCTAATTTTGAATAATTATCATATCCTACAAAATCCATAACCCTAAAATATGCAAATATTCATTTTTTCTTCTTTTATCAAAATTTGAATAATTTGTCACTGCAACTGTCATTCAAATGGAGAGGAACACATCTAGCAGTTGGGGAGTTTACAGAACTAAAACTTACAAGTGTTAATTCATTTATATATTAATAAACTGTCCAAAAATTCCAATATTTCAAAATTTTCTAATTTTTAATTTAAAATTCTGGTTAAATAAATCAAATGAATTACAATCATATGCCACTACTAAAATACAGGCACAAGTGCTATCATCCCTTGATCAACTAAAGTCTAAAACTCAGTGCAACCTCAAAGGCAACATTGCTAAGGCCACAGAACAGTAAATAGAGCTAGAAACCAATGCATCAATTGCAATTGAAGTGTAGGGTTATACATTCTAACAGTCAGTCAGAGAAGAGTCTACTCTGCTTCTCAACATTGAAGTAGAAACTCAACCCAAATCATTTCACCAAATAGTCTTAACAAGCAGAGGGAGACCAAAATCCTTGGGAAGTGCCTTCTAGCATCAAAACCCAGACCAAAATTTTCACCCACAAAATCCCACCAAAACTCCCATACACCCAAATTCCCAAATCAAACACTTGGTGATCCATTGGATCAAAGATGCTCTGTGATTTACAGAACCAAGCAGAGAATGGAGCAAGAAATATCAAAGAAAAGAAAAAACAAATTTGACAGTTCAAGTAAACATGATTGAACCAGGCACCCCCTAAGTCTATAAAAAAAACTCTAGAAATTAGAAATCGAAATTTTTTTTCTAAATGTTGTGGAAGGTTTGATTGATTCGATTTGAGAGAATCACTTGTTGCTCTATAAGTAGCCAATGAATGAGTCTTTAGCTTTACAAAGCAGATAAAAGCGTCGAGCTTAAAGAATGAAATTCAAGGATAAAATAGTAATTTTAAATTATTTTATATTAACTCATGGGATAAATGAATCAAAATATCATATACTTGTGAAAAATTCAAATCCCACTTATAAATGAAATTTGATTTTTAGCGGAATCATGTTTTATTTCATTCCTACTTATAAAAGATTCATCCAAACATGAGAATGAAGGAGAGAACGAATAAAATGTCCATTCCCACTCCCCATTCTCATGGACCAAACACTCTTTAAAAGATTTGAAAAGATCCTCTTTTTAAATTCTCAATTTAAAATTCTTTTCCAAATTAATTTTATTATTTAAACCTTAGTTTAAAATTCCTTTCCAAATCATTTTTGTCATTTGCAAATATTTTTCCATTTAAATTCTCAATTTAAAATTATTTCCAAATTAATTTTATTTCTAAGTTTCATAAACCCACTCTATGCCTCTCACATCATTATCCTCAAATATCTCAACCATACTTATCTATTTAATTCGGACTTGATTTTACACTAACTTTGAATCTTCAAAAAAGTGTAGATTGCATAAATGTACGCAGAGTCTTAAACCCGAATGGATGGAACAAAATTATCAACTTAATTTGAGTACCCTAATGCACTAACAAAAAGAGTTTCATAATGTATGTTACTCTATGATACTAGATAGAAAGTACCTATGATTCTGAATTTTCTACTTGACATCTGAAGCTAATAATAATGAACATAAATATATGAATATTATTGCAAATAACATTTCTAGGGGAAAGAGGCAAAGGCCAAAGGCAGAGTCTGTGACTGTACGAGGACTTATGTGCAGCATACATGATACAAAGTTTCACTGGATACACAGAAATCTGAAACTACAACACCATTGATTTGAAAAATAAAACATAAAGATGACAAAGACCATACAGAGACCCAGCATTCACAATGTTGGGCTCCATAAGTTACTTTAGAAGGTAGATTTTCCAGAAGATGTCAAGCTTTGACTTCACTCTCTTGGACGTGCCAGCCAGAGAGAACTCAGAGCACGGAGTCGGGAGAAGTAGTCATGTATAGCAAGGAGCGCACGAGCTGACTGGCGGGTTGTCAGTATGCGGTGCATCTGTTGTAGCGTTTGTTGTCGTAGATTGTCAGCCTGGAATTAGTAGTGCAATGAAAAACAAACTTTTTAAGAGATTATAGATACCAAAGAACAGGGATTTGTATGTGCAAAAGGGTTTTTTACAACACTCTAGACTATTATGCATGATTCCCAGTCCTCCAAAATCTGTAGCCATTGCCAAACGCTAATTTGGAGCTTGAATCAAGATGACACTAGTGCTGAATCACATCTGTGTTACATGGGCTCAATCCCTATAGGAAGCCCTTGGACCAAAATGAATTGAAATTTTGTAAGATGAAATATCCAATGAGTAAAATTTCTTGGAAGGAACTACAAAATTGTTCTCTCTCTACCTGCATTGGAAACAATGCGTATGTAGAAAACCTATTCCATACCCAAATCATGATTACTTACCTTGAAGTGTACATCTAGCATAGAACTACATTAACATTGATGGGTTGCAAGATATACGGTTCTAAAAGTTTTGCATCTTTGTCCATCTGAAAATGTAGAACATTTTAAATTTGATGTAGTTTTAAATAGTTTTGGAACTCCCTTTCCCTTGTGACCACAAGATGATGGTTGTGAAAGCCAAACCTAACAGCCTAAAACCAGTTCCACAATAGATCCATTTCCTAACTTTCTGGTTGATCATAAACAGACCATAATATGATCAAGATTTTATTCTTATTGTCAGGAAAGAAAATCAAAACTTTAGAAGGAATACCTGACGAATAAACCCCTCAAGAGTCCCCAGCTTTCCCATGGCCATGGCCATTTGACCCATATAGTTTGCCACATTTCCAGATGAACCAGAAGAGCCAAGAGAACCACTGGACAGAGTCTCAGCCAGGGACTGCTGCAATGCTTCCATTCCTTGTGATAATGCATCCTCTGCCTGTTGGGAGGACTGTTGCAAGTTTCCGATGCCCAACAGTTGCTGTTCGGTCAGAGGCTCCAACTGATTCACAAGCAGCTGCAAACCATAACCATTCATCTCAGTAAGCAAAAGAAGAAAATTACATAGAATCAAAACTTCACAAATAATAAACATAATTTTAAAATAAATTACCGACTAGAGAAGTGATGGGGAAAAGCCTTTTAAAGTTTATTCAAGGAAGAAAGGGAAGACCTAAGTAAACTTTAAGTAGGATTAATATTAATTAGAATTGAATTGAAATTGGTATTTGTTGGAGTCTAATTAGGATTAGCTAGTTGAGTTATAATATAATTAAAATTTGAGTCATGATAGGTTATTAGAGTCCTAGTAGACTTTGGATCTTATAATTAGAATTAGAATCATAATAGGTTATTAAAATCCTAGTAGACTTTGGATTTCTTAGAGAAACTTATAAATAGGCTCATCAATGTAAATCAAAGGGATGAATTGATATGAATAATATTATATTTTCTTTCATTGCAAGGTTGCAACCCTCAATTGTGAGACTCCCTTGATTTTCTTCTAGGTGAGACTCCTATAAGGCCTTAGTGAGACTCTAAGGTTTTCCATCTTTTCTTCATTGTTTCTTCTTTCAATCTATTTCTTATCTTATAATTTTCTCTACCATAAAATTTATTCTTTGTTCCTCTCCTTACACCCTAAAAAATAAAACCCTAGTCCACCTACCCTTGAGTGTAGGCAACCATCCTAGGGTTGTCCTACATCAATTTGGTATCAGTGCCAAAGTTCTTGGCTTGAAGGCATATGCAATTAAGGAGCGGAGCAACTAATGCAAGCATTAGTTCCAAAAAAACTTCTAGCAATCAAGATGCCGCTACAATACGCTTGGAGGAAATTTCAGCCACACAACAATCCCATCAAGATGCTATAATAAAACTAGATAGCAAACTTGATGAGATCATGAAGTTATTAGAAAAGAGTAAAGAAAAACAACCAATTGAAGAGGAGATTGCAAGTCATCAATTTAGACAATCGCCAAGTCGATCACGCGAAGAACAAGATAATTTTATGATGGGGAATCAAAGAAGGGCCAAGCTTTTTGAGCTAGATGATGATGTGACAAAAAATGTATGTCTTGAAGTTGCTGAATTTTATGGAAAACTAAATCCAACAGCTTTTCTTGATTGGATTATGTCAATGGAAGATTACTTTGATTGGTATGCAACGCCCGAAAATAGAAAAGTTCGTTTTGTGAAGGCAAAGTTGAAAGGAGCAACACGTCTATGGGGCATAATATTGAGAATCAAGTTCATAGAATTGGCCAACCACCTATTGACACACGGGACGAGATGAAGTTGAAGATGAAGGAGCACTTTCTCCCAACTGATTATGAACAACTTATGTATACAAAATTGTTTTCCCTTAAACAAGGTACCAAGTCTGTTGAAGAATATACAGAAGAATTTCATGAATTGAGCATTCGAAATCAAGTGTGGGAAAGTGATGCTCAACTTGCAGCCTGCTACAAAGCTGGACTTCGAATGAAGATTCAACTTGAGATGATAGCTGCACACACTTATACCGTAGATGATGTTTATCAACTAGCCCTCAAAAAACTTCTTTTGTATGTAATTTATGGGGTTGGGCCAAATTGTACATTGGAGAGGAGCCGTTCCCCCTTATAGGCTTCTTGGAGTGGTTAGCCTCCATTTAGGGGTTGGTGTGTTTTGTTCTTTTTTGTTTGGGAGGCCTTAGTCGCCTCGTATACTCCTTGTATGCTTTGCGGCTCTTTTGCCTCCTGATTAATATATTCTGCATTTGCTTATAAAAAAAAAAAAAAAAAAAAAAAAACTAACCCTCAAAATAGAAGGCGGCCTCAAATTTCGGGTTTCCAGGCGTCTAAGTTCACAAGCTGGGAGCACTTTCTCCAATAGGACAACAAGCAAACCTTTAAGCACATCAAACTTCAAAACTTAATGGTGGGGGCAACACTCAACAAACTTCGAATGTGGCTCATAAGAATGGTAATAAGGGTAAAACTTCAATGAGTATTGGAGATAGAAAAGTCTACGCGACTCCTTTATGCTTTAAGTGTGGTGGGCATGGTCATTATGCTGTTGTGTGCCCAACCAAAGGTTTACACTTTTGTGTTGAAGAACCAGAATCTGAATTGGATAGTTACCCAAAGGAAGAAGAAACTTACGATGAAGATGAAGTTAGTGAAGAATGTGACTACTATGAAGGTATGACGGAAGGACATAGTCTTGTAGTACAACCTTTATTAGTTGTCCCAAAGGTAAAAGGAGAAGAAGATTGGCGACGTACTAGCATTTTCTAGACACGTATTTCTTGCTAAGGGAGATTATGCACCATGATCATTGATGGAGGTAGCATTTTGAATATAGCTTCGCAAGAACTTGTTGAGAAGCTAAACCTTAAAACAAAGAAACATCCAAATCCATTCAGAGTATCATGGGTTAATGACACCTCTATCCTGGTAAGTTTTCGCTGCTTAGTAACATTCCTTTGGTAAGGACTTTGAAGAGTCTGTATGGTGTAAGGTCTTACCCATAAAAGTAAGTCATATTTTACTTGGAAGACCTTGGCTCTTTGATAGAAGAGCTCAACATGACGGTTATGAAAATACATATGCTCTCATACACAACAGACGTAAGAAGATCCTTCGTCCAATAAAAGAAGTCCCTCCAATTAAGAAGTCAAGGGAGAAGGCACAACCAAAAAAGGTACTTACTATGTGTCAATTTGAAAATGAGAGCAAGGAAACTAAAGTTATTTTTGCTTTAATGGCTCGAAAAGTGGAAGAATTTAAAGAACAAGATAAGGAATATCCAGCAAATGTACATAAAATCCTTGGTGACTTTTCTGACTTGTGGCCTGCAGAGTTACCTAATCAACTCCCTCCTTTGCGTGACGTACAACATGCCATTGATTTGATTCCCGATGCATCATTACCAAATTTACCAGCCTAAAGAATGAATCTAACAGAGCATGTTGAATTGAAAAGGCAAGTTGATGAATTACTTACTAAAGGCTTTATTCGTGAAAGTCTAAGTCCTTGCGGAGTTCCTGTCCTACTAACACCAAAGAAGGATGGATCATGGCGGATGTGTGTGGATAGTCGTGCAATCAACAAAATCACAATCAAGTATCGATTTCCAATTCCAAGACTTGATAACAGGCTAGATATGATGGTTGGATCAGTAATCTTCTCAAAGATTGATCTAAGAAGTGGATATCTTCAAATACATATTAGACCAAGGGATGAATGGAAGACATCTTTCAAAACTAAGGATGGATTATATGAGTGGTTAGTCATGCCGTTTGGACTAACCAATGCTCCAAGTACCTTCATCCGAGTTATGCTGCAGGTATTGAAACCTTTTATTGGACGGTTTGTTCTTGTCTATTTTGATGATATTTTTATCTATAGTCGATCTTGTGAAGATCATGAGGAACACTCATAGTTTTGAAAGGCGCGCCTTAGCGCGCAAGGCGCTCGCCTCCAGCAAGGCGCGAGGTGGTCGCCCGAGTCGCCTCCGACGGCCCGACCTGGTACGCGCTCTCCTTCTCCTTCTCCTTCTCCTTCTCCTTCTTCTTCTTCTTCTTCCTCCTCCATTCGAGATGCAAAGACGCGGCCAGCCCTAATTTTTTTTTTTTTTTTCTGGGCCCAAAACGACGCCGTTTTGGACCCTGTTCTTTAAAAAAAAAAAACTCCTTCCATCCAGCCCCCTTTTCTGCTCTTTCTCAACCCGAGACCACTGCCATTATTTGCCCTAGCCTCTTCCGTGCTGGAGAAGTGAAGAAGAAGAAGAAAAAGAAGAAGAAAAATAGGGAGAAAATAGGAGAAAAATAAAGGGGAAATAGATTTGGATTTGTTTTTATGTTTGGAGTTCTTTATTTTTATGTTTTTTGTTATTTAAATTGAAGTTTTTGATGATATTTCATGATTTATGTGTTTAGGATAAATAAATGATTGTTAAATTTGATTATATTATATAAAAATATATACGTAAATTAGGGTGCGCCTCACTTCACTAAAGCCCACGCCTTAGATGCACCTTGCGCCTTAGGCTCCAGGACTACTTTGCGCCTTGGTGCACCTTGAGCCTTTTAAAACTATGGGAACACTTGAAGCAAGTAATGCGCACTCTTAGGGCTGAAAAATTTTACATTAATTTGAAAAAATACACTTTCTTGAGCCCTAGTGTTGTATTTCTTGGTTTTGTTGTGTCTTCTAAGGGTGTTGAAACAGATGCAAAGAAGATCAAAGCTATTGTTGATTGGTCAGTACCAACAAATATCCATGAGGTGCGAAGCTTCCATGGAATGACTACATTCTATCAATGATTTATTCGAAATTTCAGCTCTATTATGGCCCCAATTACTGAATGCATGAAACCTGGTTTATTTATTTGAACCAAGGCGGCCAACAAGGCATTTGAAGAAATCAAATCTAAGATGGTGAACCCTCCTATCCTACGTCTATCAGACTTTGAGAAAGTATTTGAGGTGGCTTGTGATACTTCCCATGTGGGAATTGAAGCAATTCTTAGCCAAGAGGGACATCCTGTGGCTTTCTTTAGTGAGAAGCTCAATGGGGCAAAGAAAAAATACTGCACATGATCATGAATTCTATGCGGTGGTGCAAGCAATTAGGCATTGGTAACATTATCTCAGTTACAAGGAATTTGTTTTGTACTCTAATCATGAAGCCTTGCGATATCTTAATTCTCAAAAGAAGCTTAACTCTCGACATGCAAAATGGAGTAGTTTTCTTCAACTGTTTACCTTTAATTTAAAGCATTGTGCAGGAATTGAAAATAAAGTAGCCGATGCCCTTAGTAGGAAGGCCCTTCTCTTAGTAAACATGTCAACCACTACAATTGGATTTGAAGAATTAAAGCATTGTTATGACAATGATGCTGATTTTGGATATGTTTATTCCTCTCTTTTGAGTGGTTCAAAAGCAACACGTATTGATTTCCAGATTTTAAAAAGTACTTGTTTTATAAAAATCATTTATGCTCATCAAGGACTTCCCTACGTGATCATGTCATATGGGAACTTCATGGAGGCAGAATGGGTGGACATTTTGGACGAGATAAGACCATTACTTTGGTGGAAGATCGCTTCTTTTGGCCTAGTTTAAAAAAGGATGTTTAGAAAGTTATCAAACAATGTCAAGCATGTCAAGTAGGAAAAGGTTCAAAGCAAAATACAGGGTTATATACATTATTACCAATTCCATCCAAACCTTGGGAAGACTTGAGCAGGGATTTTGTACTTGGATTACCAAGGACACAATGGGGCTTTGATTCTATATTTGTTGTGGTTGACAGATATTCCAAAATGGCACATTTTATTCCATGCAAGAAGGCTTCGGATGCTTCTGATGTTGTTGCCTTGTTCTTTAAAGAAGTAGTCCGATTGCATGGATTACCATAATCCATTGTTTCTTATTGCGATGTCAAGTTTATGAGCTATTTTTGGAAAACCTTGTGGGCCAAGCTAGGTACTCAATTAAATTTTTCAAGTTCTTTTCATCCTCAAACTGATGGACAAACAGAAGTTGTCAATCGCAACCTTGGTAATCTTTTGAGATGCATTGTGAGAGATCAATTAAGAAATTGGGACAATGTCTTACCACAAGCCGAATTTGCGTTCAACAGCTCCACTAATCATACTACTGGGTACTCACCTTTTGAAGTGGCATATGGGCTCAAACCTAAGCAACCTATTGATCTTATACCATTGCCTACTTTTGTCCACACCAACCAAGATGGTGATGCATTTGCATGTCATATATGAGATATACATGAAAAGGTACGAGAAAAAATCAAAATCAGTAATGAGAACTATAAAGAGGCAACAGATGCACATCGAAGATATATTCAGTTTCAAGAAGATGATCTAGTGATGGTTTGTCTACGACCAAAAAGATTTCATCTGAGCACATATCAAAAGCTTCAAGCTAAGAAAGCGGGTCCATTTTAGGTACTAAAGTCGTTGGGTGAGAATGCTTATGTGTTAGAGCTCTCTTCAAACTTGCATTTTAGTCCAATATTTAATGTGGAAGATTTGTATATCTACCATGGCCATCACAACGATGTAAGTGAAGAGTTGGATCTTCAATTACCACCTACTCTTAGCCCACGTCCTGAGATCGAGTATGTTCTTGATGATCAACTTGTGTCTACTCGACAAGGTGGATATAAAATTTTTTGGTGAAATGGAGAGGCAAACCACACACTGAAAATACATGGATTACGACAACGGATTTTCAAAAGCTTAACCCCGATCTCTATGAATTGTATCAAGCATCTAACTCATCGGAGCCAAGTTCTTTCAAGCCAGGGAGAATTGATGGAGGAAAGTTTTTTAAAGTTTATTCAAGGAAGAAAAGGAAGACCTAAGTAAACTTTAAGTAGGATTAATATGAATTAGAATTGAATTGAGATTGGTATTTGTTGGAGTCTAACTAGGATTAACTAGTTGAATTATAATATAATTAAAATTTGAGTCATGATAGGTTATTAGAATCCTAGTAGACTTTGGATCTTATAATTAGAATTAGAATCATAACAGGTTATTAGAGTCCTAGTAGACTTTAGATTTCTTAGAGAAACCTATAAATAGGTTAATCAATGTAAATCAAAGGGATGAATTGATATGAATAATATTATATTTTCTTTCATTGCAAGGTTGCAACCCTCAATGGTGAGACTCCATTGATTTTCTTCTAGGTGAGACTCCTAGAAGGCCTTAGTGAGACTAAGGTTTTCCATCTGTTCTTCATTGTTTCTTCTTTCTTTCTATTTCTTATCTTATAATTTTCTCTACCATAAAATTTATTCTTTGTTCCTCTCCTTACACCCTAAAAAATAAAACCCTAGTCCACCTACCCTTGAGTGTAGGCAACCATCCTAGGGTTGTCCTACATCAAGAAGTTTTAGAATTTGAAAAAGAGAAATAAAACTGCATGAAAGGTACTAAATGCTGCATTAATATCAGAAAAAGGCGGGAAAAAAGAGAAAAAAAAAATGTCTGTTTCGCTACAAGGCAACGTTTGCAGCCAGAGACACAAATAAGAACAACTAAAGATATTATAAGAACTATATAAAAAATAGTAATTACAATTTAAGAAAATGAGCAAAGACCTCCTACAATGTTTTCAAACAGAGACTAGTTGAAAATAGTTCAACTGCCAATCAGACAATTATCATATTAAAAGAATTAAAACATAGAAAACCGATAAATACAGAACATTCAATAAAAATTCAAGTTGTTTTCTGTTGAATGTGTGTTTTCAGATATATTTTGCTGGTCATAATTTACACAAAGTATGAGTTAGTTCCAACACACTCATTCCAAAACCAACAAATAGAAGCTGTTGGTGGGCCTGGGGAGTTCAAACTTCTAATCAAGTCAGGTTTCAGAACACTGCCACCATATTCATGACAATTACTTGATGGATATTCTGGAGAGTGCACCAAAATGGAAAGGATTCAAGAGCTGAATAAAGCAAGCAGAAGAGAAGAAAGTCCAGCAATTCATTCAGGAACAGAAAAATAAGCTCTCAAATTCTCAATTCTGCTACATACCACAAGCCTATCCATTCAGTTTTATACTTCTATTTTTGATGTCACATTTATGAGGCACTATCCCATGGAAGTCATCCTGGACAATCCTAAGCATGCCCCCAATAAGCACCTAATTAACAGGTTGTTACAATTCAAACTAGATAGAAAGCACAAAACTCCAAATAAAATTAATAGCATCTACTGGGTGGTGATAAACTGAAAAGAAATGGATATGGAGATGAAGTCTTCCTATTATTTGTCAGGGTGAGGGTCTGAATACCCCAACAGAAGGAAACCATCAAAATGGTAAAAGGGTCATACCTTTAGGAGTTCAGATGAACGGAAACCACCAAGCCACAAAAAACACCTCTCTGCAGGTGTTTTCCACATGCCTGATAATAAATGGAAAACATCAGCCTTGGCTGCAACGCCCTTCAGCCTGAATATGTCATCATAGTGTGCCATGATATTATCAACAATAACACGAAGTTCAGCATCGCTTGCATGAGAATTGACCGCTGATCTCAGTTCGTTGATTTGTCGGTTCTGCTCTTCCAGCCACCTAGCATATTCTACATCAAATGCCATGGCCCCTGACAGAAGATGCAATGAAGAAGATAATTTTCCTTATAAGACTTGACAACAACTAATTTAAAGCACATGGATATGTTTTATTATACGCTTCTCTATGTATGGGAGTGTGTGCAAACTCACACATATATGCATGCATACAAGTATAAACATAAGGAATCAATTTTTAGGTTTTCTACAAATCATGTCATTTACCTCCAATCAACTTCAGTAGTGGTCAAGGTTACATAGAAATTATAGTAACCCTACCAATCTTAAATGCATTCCACATGGTATGAAACATAATATGTTTCTGAATTGGCAGGATATTTTGGCTATCAAAAAGTTTTTGCCCATTATTATTATCTATGCAATGGTTATAAACTCAACGAGGAAAAACAAATAGCAAGATCCATATTAATATTTACACATTACCTCCTTTGCTCAAACAAAGGAGTGAAAACTTATTAATAATAATTATCAATTTGCATCTCTCCACTCATTTGTATTTTGCATTTTTCATTTTAAATGATCAAAATTTACATTAAGAATTAATTTGTTACACCTTTTTTCACACTCATGAATTGTGTGATGTCTTCTAGTATTCAGGATGATACCTTTAGGAAAGTCATTGCCCACTACAATGTAAATAGGGCCATTAATTAAAATTTTATCTGAGATATAATCCCAGCACCACCAACAAAAAATAGGAAATAGAAGTTGCTCAAACTGGGTTAAATTCTCTCTTCCATCAACGGTAAAACGTTAGAACCTAAGCCAAACCAGGATCAGTAAACTTGCATTCAAGCATTCAATTTTTCTGTAAGAAATGCAGGGTAGAAGAACAAGGGAGTACCATTTCCACTCATTGAATGGGCTTGATCTCCTGAGCTTGAAATAAAAATACCCTACAGGACATAAAGCATGGTAAATTACAAGCTACTTACACCTCACAAAGACAATGATTTTGTGTAAACCAACAGAATAAACAAGGCAATGGGTAAACCAAGAAATGACCAAAGCCAACCTGCTGTCGCGCTCGCTGGAGCTCCTGCTCTAGTTGGGTCAGCTTCATCCGGCTACTTTCTAGCTGTTGGACATATGCCTAATGGAAAAACAAGAACAGATGCAACCGAGTAAAGTCAGTTCATACAACATAAGCATTTATGCAAGCAAGAAGTACTAAAAAAATGGCAAAACAAGAAAGATGACGCATGAATATGTGTGAACGTTAACTAAGAGCAGTTATAGCACATAAAATGAAATGTGCTGAGAAAAAAAAAATTATTAAGCAAAAGAACAAAAAATGAAAAATGAAAAAAAAAAAAGGTCTTTTGAGGCCTGGATCAGGTAACAGTTGGCATGGGGTTGGGAGGTTCAAGGTTCAATTCTATGTACCCAACAAAAATAAAATAAATAAATTACATAGAAAAAAGGAAAAGGGGCTCATTAAACAAGTAATACCAGGAATCCTATTTTGCAGCCTATGTTTCCAGGCTATAGGAATGATACAGTGGCTGGCCCGAGACAACATGAGGTGATAAGGTGCGTTTGCAATTCAACTAAACCGGGAACAAGCCATAAGCATAGGCCTCAAAGAGAGAGCCCAGAAACAGCACATGTAGTATTGAGTCTCCAAATGGAGCTTAACAATGGAAAATTGGTCTCTGGGAGGAGTATAATATTTGAATACATCACATTTGATACAAGGAGATAGCCTCTCAGTTGTCTGCTCCCTGTGGTCACTTAAACCTCATCCTTCTGCTATTTTTGACATGTAATAAGAACAAAAATTTTGCATTATTAACCCAACTACCCTTGGAAGGTAAAATTCAACTTAGAGGTGATTTCAAGAAGTTTAAATGTATTTCTTCACAAGCACATAAGAGATATAAGAAAATGTCAGAAGAGGTGCTGCCTATCTACAAAGAAACCAAAAACCAAAGAAAAAAAAAAAGATAATCAAAACAAGACCAAAAAAGAAAGCTACAGGAGACTGAAAATAAATCAAGGCCTTTCCAGACATTGAGACCTAAGAAAGCTAAGAAAAAAATTTAAGAACATATTCTTTCAATTTCACTCACAAACCTCCAACCCTTCAAGTCCCACTATTATGCTATCCCTATAGACAAGAAGCTAAATTGATGGAGTCATCGTCCACAATTCATTTCTCTTTTTCTTGATAAACCTCTCCAGTCAACACTCCCTTCTACAAACATGGCAACTCAGGCCACATCCCAAAAAGTGAAAATGCAAAAAACAATAGCATCCAAAATACAGTGTACTGAACCTGAAAATGTTTTGCAGACTCTTCCTTTCGCACAGCAAGCTACATCAGTCCATGAAACCAACCTCTTTTCTCAGCTTCTTGATATGTAAGATTTCCCCCCAAGTGCAGACAAAGGCTATAAATTTTGGGGGAGTCCCTACTTTTCAGGTGCAATAATGTGGGGTTATGCCTCTTCTAAGTAACTAAAACTCAATGAACCTAAAAATCTTTTGGACTTGCCAAGCCACAGTAAAATGAACCTGAAAATGTTAGCAGACTCCTCTCTTTTGGACAAGCTACACCAGTACACATGAAACAACACTCTTCTTTCAGTTTCTCCATTATCCTCTCCTAAGCTGCAGAACAATGCTTTTGACTTGTAGGTGGATCCACACTTCTGCCTGCAAACCATGTAGGTGAGCTCCCTTCAAATGGGGCTAAGACTTGAACAGAAAAATAACTGCTCAGACTTACTTTTGACAATAAACTATTCTCCCTATTCCTTAAAGAAGGCAAATTGATGAAGACTAAGAATGTAGTCACCACCTTCAATTATCAGTCATGAATATTCCTAATAAAACCAAGGCCTTGTTTGTTTTTTCATCTAAAGTCTTAATAGACTTTAGATGTTATGGTTAAGTCTTGTTTTCTAATATACTGTCTGAATACCAAAAAAAGAAAATTTTTAACTTTTATCTAAAATATGAAGTCTAAATGACAGTTTTGGATTGATCTCTATTCAAATTTCAGATAACCTCAGACCTATTTAGACTTCAGATAAAAAAAACAAAGCCACCTAAGACTTGCCCAAACCCGACCATCATTACCACCACCCAACCTCTGAACTCTAGCATTCTACCATAAGAGCATCCCCATTTACTGTCGATCTTTGAAACGAAGATCTTCACATAATCGTCAATCTAAAACTTAACTATTTGACCATATCCAACTGTACAGTTGAGTTTGACAAAGTCCAACCAACCATCCCAATGACTTTCCACAAACCCCTACCACACTAGCCATACTCCCTCCACCAACCATAATCTTCCCAATACTTGCAGCAACAACTTTCCACAATCTATTTCTCTCCTTCAAACTTCCTAAAGCCAGTTGCCTAATGGAGTTGTATTCAAATGATAAATGATCACTTTAAAATCGATGGACAAAGATAGCTTCTTAGTTTGTCTCCTCCCTGTGGTTACTTTAGACTTCATCCCTTTAAGCTTCTTCTTTGCATTTAATAAAAGTTGTGTTATTAAACCAACTATTCTTACAAGGTAAATTCAACCTAGATGCAATCTCAAGAGTTCCAATTTTTTTTTGAGCAAGCAGGATGCATTGGGAAAAACAAATCACAACAAAATAAGATGCATTAGAGAAAACCAAAATGACAGTGGCTTGTGTATACAGGATATATTCCAGCAACACAAGGGAGAAGAAAAAGAAAAAGAAACCCCACCCCCCCCCCCCCCCCCCCCCCACCCCCAAAAAAAAAAAAAAGGGAAAAACAAAACAAAGCAAGAACACATTAAAAAAAAAAAGAAGTCTATCAAAATAAAGACACAAAAGAAAAAGAAAGAAAAAAGAAGACAAACAGACCATTGATTAAATCCAAGAATGCCAAGCGCCCCCTCTTCTAAAGGATTTGCCAATCAATCAGACCAAGATTTAACAACATATTCCTTCAAGTTCAGGTCAGAAACCTCTACCACTTCTGAAGTTCTACTATTACTCCATCTACACCTTCAAGCACCTAAACATGAGAGAGACATCTTCACCCCTCTCCTCTTCATAATAAACCTGACCCTCCAGCTAACCAACAATTTTGAACAACCTCCGCAGAACCAAGACTACCCTTAAAAAGAGAAAACAGAAGAAAAGAAGGCTGCCAAGAAGATGGCTCTTCCCTTTTGCACATGATACACCAATTAACAAGAGACTGACCCCTTATTTTCATCTGATTGGCGGTGAAGATCCTCTTAAACAGTGGATCAACTGAACAAAGTCACTTTAGAAAAGACATAATCTCAGCTTGGAAAGTGGAGATTCCCCCAAAAGTTAGAGCCTTGAAAACAACAGAAAATCACCATCCTAGCTACTTTCCACTAAAAACAATCCGACCAACAACTTAAAGATGGCACATTGACAAGGAAGCTCCAATTCCAAGCCACAGTAATTCCTAATCATAATAGGATTCAACTGCACCTCACCCTCCTCTGAACACTGGTAGTCTGTCATTGAAGCATCCCTACAGAGATTACTAAATAGATCTACATAGTTATCTTTTAAGGGAAAACATTAACCCAAAACTTAACTCTTCCCATTTCCAACTTTACAGCTGAGGGGCTTCGTAAATGGTGAGTCAAGCAAACAACTACTGATGACTTTCTATAAGTCCCTGCCATATGAGTCCCTACACTCTCTCAAACTAGCCCATAACACTTGCCTTCACAATCCGCTCCTCTTGAAGTAAATACAACCAAGTGAACAAAAATGCAAAAAAAACCTGTACAGATTAAAAATAGGACAAAAAGTACAACACTCCTCAACTTAGGGCAATAAAAAAGAAATCACCTATAAGAGACACAAGCTGACCAAATCCTTGCTTGGCTAAGTGACCTACAACAAAATACTGAGCAAGAAGTCCAAAAGAGAAAAAGTTTCGTCCCTCCAGATACCATTTGGTAAATCCATACATCATACTTCCACTTTTCTATTTCCTTTTCAGCTAACCAGAAAACAACAATTGCTGAATTCCACTGCTCCAGAAAACAAATCAATCAAGGCCCAATCTAGGGGAAAGTTTGAGGAAGAAGAGGGTTGGAGGTCAAATGTGGTGAGAGATTCCTACAAGGTTGGGGTTTGGAAAGTGATTCAGAAGTCATGGGATTTTTTTAAAACATTGGTATCTTTTGCAGTGGATAGTGGGAGTAGGATGAAGTTTTGGAAAGATAGGTGGTGCAATGAGGAGAGCCCTAATGTGGGACTTTTCCATCCTTGTTTGTCTTATCTGTTTTGAAAGAGGCATGGGTAGATGACTTTTGGAGCAGAGGGGGGAAGGAGGAAATTGAAACTTTCATTTTGTCAGGAATCTGAATGATTGAGAATTAGTTGACATGGAGCGGCTCCTTCACAAACTCCAAGGATAGACTATGAAGAGGAAGGAGGAGGATAGAGTGGTTTGGAAGGGTGATAGCAAAGGGGTTTTCTTTATAAGAGGGTTTTATTCTCTTTTAGAGAGAGGTTCGTGCCACCCCTTTCCCTTTAGATTATTTGGAACTCGTGGATTCCTACAAAGGTGAGTTTCTTCACTTAGAAGGCTTGCTGGGGTAAGATCTTAACTTTGAATCAACTTCAAAGAAGAGGGTGGACCTTGGTCAACAGGCATGCCTTGTGCAAGGAGGAATCAGAGTCCATTGATCATACTCCCCTACATTGTGATAAAGTGAGAATTTTATGGCAGTTGGTGTTCTCCATTTTTGGTATTCAATGGGTTATCCCTCAGTCAATTAGGGAGACTCTTCCTGGGTGCCACAACTCTTTCATTGGTAGAAGGTGTGTTAAGGTATGGAGGCTGCTCCTTTATCTATATTTTGGACCATCTAGAAGGAAAGAAATTGAAGATGTTTTGAAAATGAGTTGTCAGATCCAAGACCAAAAAACATCTATCTTAACAATTTTTCTATGTTTGGTTAAAGTGCACATAGGCGGAGGCTATTTGCCTTTGGTGGACTTTATAGATTGGTTGGGTCTTCGTTGAGGGAGGGAGTATTTTTGTGTCCTTTCTTTTCTGCTTCTTTTTTTAGTGTTCATTGTATGCAGTTCGTGTACTTTCAAGCGCTTTTTGAGTTTATATAATACACTCTCTTATTCATAAAAAAAAATAAAAAATAAAATGCTCTTAATCAAACAAAGAGATATCATCTCTTCCATAAGGCTGACCTTTTCTTCAAACATTCAATCACTATATTCTAAGTTGATCTAGCATTGAGTGGCAAAACTAGCAGATATGTAGACAGCAAATGGCCAAACAAGCATCCCAAAGCTGAGGCCAAAGACTGAACATCCTCTACCTGCCCCTACCCTTCTATAATCTCTAAACCACAAACTACCTTGATCAACAAAAGTATACACTTGACCGAAGGCAATTGTTCCTTTACTAAGGGATCATGTGAAGATAAGAAAATTTTGCATGTGTCAGTAGATGTAAAGCAAGCAAGAGGAAAGGGAAATTATGATTAAACTTAAGGAGCAGACAAGTGAAAAATAATCCAAAGCCCATTGACTTTATGCTGGTGCCTTTATCAATTGAAGATTGTTTTGTCTTTGTTAGACAATCAATTTTCCTAAAAGCTTAAGCTTATAAGATTTAGGCTCACAATGTATGTCATACACTCTTAACACCCTTCCTCACGTGTGACCCCATACCCACATATGGAGACGCACATAGGCACACAGACCTGAAGACAAACAGACCACAAACAGCATTGTTAGGGCTTTAAAAAGTGGGGACCTAATAAAATGGGGAAATAAACATGCGGTGAGGTTCCAACACATGACCTCCCACCAAACGAGACTCTAATACCATGTTAGGCAACCAATTTTCCTAAAGGTTAAGCTTGTACGATTTAGGCCCACGATGTATATCATATACTCCAACAGTCTTAAAATGTTAAAATCGAGATCTGGGAAACCTATTAAAGATGATGCAACAGTGCAACTTACATTAAATGATATTAGCAGTTAGAATAGCCTGATCCTCGGCATTTTTCATATGCCATCTGCTAATTGAAGTTACTGCTTTTTTCCATGTAATATTCTCTACTAAAATTCAGAAATTTTCACTTGTGAACTGACCAAATAGCTGATTTAAATTAGCAAGAAAGAATACAATTAAACAACAAAATACATACTTTCTTTCTCAATCGGCTTTTTCGTGCAGCTTCACGATTTTGAGCAAGCCTACGAAGAGTCTGTGAAATACAAACAAACAAAAGATCATCAAATGTTACTGCATTCAGTTGAGATGATATACACGCAATTAGTTTGATCTATATGACCTTCTGATCATTTTTATCCTTTGATCTGTCGCTGGAATCAGAAGCCATATTGGAAGCAGGTTGACCCCTTTCAAACTGAATATCAGAAGTAAATGTCAGTTTTTGATATCAACTTTTATTATTAACCCAAATTTTTTAATAAGAAAATAAATGAAGCATGCCTCAACATGAACAAGAGAATAAATGAATATGCAAATTGAAAATAACTGAGAGATATGAACAAGTCTTGATAGATATACCATGCAAAACATAACTCAATTAATGCAGTGCAGGATGTAAGATGTTGAGAGAGAGAGAGAGATCACCCTCTGAACTTTATCATCTGTATCCACGTCTGTCGAGATATCAGTCCTAGGACTGGCATCTGCCATTGCAGACTCTCCCCAGTTCTCTACACTACCACTAGATATAGAAACCAGGTTTGATTGTTGACCCTTTTGCAATGGCAACCTCTGAGACTCCACCCGGGCAGCAGATGGATTTATATCAAATGAATTTTGTGACTTTTGGCAAATTAAAAAGACAAAACATAACCATAGGCAATTAGTCTAGGGCCAAAAAAACCCCAATAAAATGATTCCATAAATAACAGAAATAGAAACCTTACAACTTGAAACCACCAAAAAAAAAAAAATGGAACTCTACCTTATCAAAAGTGACACTATGGAGGGGATCAGAAGTAACTGCTCGACCACTTGGTTTTGTCGAATTGAATGCAGTGCCTTCATTATGGAAACAGTACAAAAGAAATCATATGAGGTTCCAAAATGGGGAAAAAAATGCTGGAATGAACAAGGTCACTCAATCATTTAATTTAAAATCTGTGGTGAAAAACATTAGAAGTTTCTTATAGCTTTTCTGATAAAAAAAGAAAAGAAAAACATTAGAAGGAGAATTTTATTAAATAACTAAGAAATTAGTTTCTAATCATGCTAGGAGACAACAAATTGGACAACTTTAAAATTAGAAACAACATTAGTTTAAATTTCACATAAAAGAAGTTTCCTAATCCTATTAGGAAAGGAGATCAATTTTTTTGAGGATGGTATTACTTGTCTTCTATGACAATAACTTGTTCAGGCTATCAACTCATGAAATTTTGGGTCTCAAATCTTCAGTTAGTTGGCCATGTATCATTATGGAAAAATCTTATTTGAAACAGACAAAAATAGAGTTTTTCTTTGTTTTTTTTAGTTATCATATTAATTTCTTCATTATGTACAGAAATTTTGGTTTTTTTGGAAGTTCAGTTGGTTCAGAAATAACTGAAGTTTGAAAGGAGGCTATTAAAACACCCATAAAGGGAAAAGTGTGTGCTAATTTTCATCAAACACTCAGTTAATAACATGAGATGGTCTATATCTGCTACCAGAGAACCATATTGCATTCCAGAATTTGTTCTAGAACTTAACACCTAGAAAGAAGTATATATACAAATGCACATCTTGGATGCGGAAAAAATTGAGTAAAGATATTTTCCATCATATCAATAAATGCAGTCAGTTGTCTTGGGAAAATCAGAAGCCTAAGAATATATTATTGTTTTATAAATTTGCCAAAATCCCATGTGCAAAATATGGGAAATTCAGGAAAATTGAAAAGGTCCATTTAAATGATTTTAAAATTAAAAAAGGTACAATAGGTCAACATTCATAAAAATTCAGCCAAAAATTCACAAATCAAAAGATATTATCCAAATTTTACTTCTAAGAGAGGATCCTAAAAAATATATATTTGGGGGTATTGTTTTTCTATCACCCTCATAGCCCACCATGTATTAAAATCATTTCTATGTACATGAAATCATTAACCTTTTAGACTTTCAAAGAAAAAGAAGAAAAGACAAACAAACAGCATGACAAAGACTAGAGAGGACAGACACACTGAAACTTTCTTCATGGAGGGGAGATGTGCCTCATCAATCAGATTTTTTATCTTAGCTACTTGGCTGAATACCAGGTAGAAAAGAAAAGATAACACGAAGGGGAGGCAAAGGCACCATTGCAGGGTCATAGCAGTTTTCTAAATTAGGCACCTAGTACTTCCTTGATACAAGTAGAGGCTCCATGCTATGCTTCAAACTCCCCAAAAAATAAGATAAAAACTAGTTTTCTTCCAATTTAAATAGGTAAAATAGAAGTAAAGAAAAGTATGATTAAGATATTAAAACTAGTTTTCTTCCGATCTAAAGATAACATGAATGGGAGGAAAAGGAACCATGCAGAATGAAAGTAGTCTTCTAAATTAGGTACCTAGTCCCTTTCTTGATACAAGTAGGGGCCCCATGCTATGCTTTAAACTCCTCAAAAAAGAAGATGAAAACCAGTTTTCTTCCAATTTAAATAGGCAAAATAGAAGTAAAGAAAAGCACTACTAAGATGTTATTAAAACAATTCGAATAAGCCCATCAAATGATGGAACACAAAACACATGTATCATTGCTTTAATCTCTTATTGAGTTGGATTACTGAATACTCACTTCCACTCAGGTCCACAGCATCCTCTAAATGAAACCCAATGGATTGCTCAAGTGTCCCAAAGTCAGAAACTCGATAAGAATGGATGGAGTTCCCCTCTGTACAACTGAAATCGGTACTTCACGAGATGATAAGTCATACAAATTTCAGTTATACAAAAATAAGAAAAAGGCACCAAATCTTCATACTACTCATCTAAGAGAGAGAAAGCAGTACTAAGGACTAACAACAGAAATGCCCTTGGTTGGAACAAGGAGTAAGTTAACCTAGATAATATAGAATAGTGTTAGCCAACCTATATAATATAGAATAGTGATAAGCCAAATGAGAAAACAATGGAAAACTCCATTTTCACACAAAGAATTCCATCTCTATTTCCACACACAAAGAATGTAGTAGACACAGGGGAAAGTTCATACATTCTACTTAATTTATGCTTTATGGAAAGAATTTTATGGAAAATTTTCAGAAAGATCACTGAACCTCAAATTAAACAAAATACATAGCAGATGAGGAAGGTTTCTTGAAAAAAATTTATGAAGTCTTATTCAAATATTTGACATAGAATATCCATAATTACTTTCAGTGACAGTTTTTCACTATAAAATGTCCAAAAGAAAAGAGCAATCCAATCTCAAAAAATATGGAAACATGAAGAGAGAAAATTAATGAGAAACTTCTTAAAAAATAAAATAAGATCAAGAAACATATTTGAAACTAAAATAGAAATTATAGCTGAAAGAATGAAGAAATGCACAAGAAATTTTTGCAAAGTCTTCCAAACATTTCCTGAATCCTTTCCCCAAGCTTTAATGGCATTTGCAAAATTGCTCCCATGAAAATTCCAAAAAGTTTTGTCCTACTTAAGAAATGGAACAGAGTTTTCCGTCCTTTATCGGGTTTCCAGTAACTACAGTTTGGGCTACCAAAATTTCCAATTTCAGCACCAAAACAAGCCAAATAGACACAATGAATTGAAAGATGGCCTAATTATTATTATTATTATTATTGACAAAAAACAACAGAATAGTATATTAAGGTAAAAAAAGGACCTAATTAGGAGGTTGCGACAACATGCAGGATTCAGATGAATCCTATTTCTGGGGGATTACCATCTTATATCTTCTTCTCTTCTTCTTTTACTTGGGTAAGAAAGCAAACGATTTTATTAAAAAGAATCAGAAACAACGGGTGCATCCAACACAAAGTATACAAGAAGAACCCGAAAAAGGGAAAATTAATAAGCCCACTCCCTTTCTTTTCAGGAACAACCAAAACTATCAAGGAAATTAAAAAATTACCTCCTCCCTTCAGTTGGAGCCTCAATCATCCACATGAATAATGATATCAAGATTCATTAGTTTCAACCCAGTAATTTCAATGTCAAATGTTCTTCTATTCACACGGCCAAACAAAGTGGCATTGTCCTCGTGAACTTCCCATGCCAACTCACTAGCACCCCCATGTATCAAAAAGGGCACTCACAACTCCAAAAGGTGCAAATTCAAGGACAAAAGGCATTGGTCACCAGGAAATTTACTACGTAGTGATTAGAAGTCCACCGGCCCCTTTTGCACGTCAACACCAATTTGGGAGAACTCTCCTACTGCTCATAAGCTGATCAATAGACAGAATCTTCTCTCCTGCTGACATCTAAATGAAAAAAGCCACTTTTGAAGTAGCCACGGTTAATCCAAACTCCTTTTCCTGAAAGTTTTCCCTCTTCATTGTCCATCAACATCATGAAAAAGTTATTTAACCATGTATCTTCCATATCTTGTCTGTTTACACCAAACCACATGCACTCTCTCTCACTTTACCTCTGCCTCATTTACATTATGCAAACAGAAGTTCACTTTTAGTTCCCAATCATGGAAACTCCTTGTGAATCTCAGGTTCCAATTGCCAACTCTTCCAACGACCTAAGGTACTCACCACCATAGCCTCTTTATTTTTCACATTCATGAACAAATTTGAGAACCTGACCTTGAAAAGAACCTGTTCACACTAGATATCATACCAAAACTACCCCCTCAGTACATCTTCCAATCTTCCCACCCTCTCCCAACTTCCTTCCACAATCACAATTGATCTCCATTTCCACCAATCTCCAATATTCTTCTTTCTCCTCATTTCTACGTGCCACCCCATCTGCCAAAGGGCCCTTTTCTCCCCCTATCCCATTATTCTATTCTTTCTAACACCCTGCTTTTCTCATGATCACACTCCTGTACCATTCATTTTTCTATATCTTCACAAAGTCCCCTAAAATCATCTGATTTGAGCACATGTATTCAAACCTAAAAGGACCTTTCCCTTTCTTCAACCACGCAAGATGGGTGTGTGATCCAACATTGATCCAGGGAGAATGCAGCCAATTATAACAAAATATTAAAAATGAGAAAAACCTGGATGTCAAGGGCATCTCTTGACTAATTGTGCAAGTAAAAGCTCCTTCCAGCTGTAAACCATTAGCCTATAACATTTTATAAAGTCTGTAAATCTGGTCACAATTGGGATTCTCTTTTGATAAGCAAACAACACAACAGTGCCTAACCCCACTCTTCTCATATTTTCCTCACAACACACTAAAGGTTCACCTGGTAACCCCTTCTGACTTCTAGATCCTCCTAAAACTTCCTTCTCTCTTGCATCCACCAGCCCATGTACCTCAGAAAAGATCCAAATATAACCACCCTCAACATTTCTGAACCAACATGAAACCAAACATAGACCCACCATGGCTTCCAATTTCTCCATGTTTGCTCCTACACTGCCAAACAAGCCATCTCACCCTAAAGTTCTCATCACTTCCACTAACAAATTGCACACCAGACCTAATGTAACGCCCTTCGTGACACCATAACTAAATCTTGCTCCAAACATAACATATTTCCACAAAAAACGATATCTTTTTGGCTTTAACATATTCACTTCAGTTAAAATTTTGAATTTTGAGTACATATATGTTTCATGTGCACAAATATTCTCTCAAAAAACCATTGGTCTAGCAAGTTGAAGTGTTGAACTGTGACAATCATTAGCTGTTACAAACATGATACTATCATACAACGCAATAAATAATTAATATAACCAAATCTTTCCACCACACATGACATATTTCCATCAAAACTGATACCTTTTTGCTTAAACACATTCACTTCAGTCAAAAATTTGAATCTTGGGTCCATATATGTTTCACATGAACATTGTACTCCAAAAAAAATTTAATCTTGTACCCTCTAGTAGACAATTGTCATTCTAGCAAGTTGAACTGTGATAATAATTAGTTGTAGATGCATTCCATTATCAAATCACATAATAATGATTAATATAACTGAACTTCAGGCCAAGGTTGAGTACCCAGCCAATCTCAACTTTAGTTCCAAAGTCCGAGACTAAACTCGGTTCTGCCCAGCTAGGCATGGCACATGCTACATCCAGCACAATTTCAGGGCAAAGGACCAAATACTGACTCAACAAACCATATTAGCAGCCCTAGTTTTAAATTAATCAGTTGAACAAAATTTATAATTTTTTCTATTTATATTATTTTGCAACCAAAGTATGGATGTCTATTCTAAAAATATGATCAAGCTAGTCTAATAAATCACCTGTGGTGCCCAAACACATAGATACATAAATAATTTATCACTTTCTAAAAATACTAATCACTCAAATAATTAAATGACTTCACCTTACTACAAACACAAAAAGATCAAAAGACAGTTTTAAACTCCTGGTCCAAACAATGAATTCTAAGGTCAACACTTAACAATGTGCTTCACCCCAAACCATCACAATCCAAAATTTTCTAGGCTGATAAAAATACATCTATCAAACTTCTGATTCTGTTTTTAATCAAATTCAAATATTGGAAATACCAATGGTATAACCCTTGGGAGAAGCTTGGAAAAGACAAGTGAAACCTATGATTGGGTGTAATGGACAACAAATTTAGTTCCTGCTAATGGAAATTATTGAGGATCTTCATTTCTATGTTTCCCGAAGATTCTAACACTGTCTCATGTTATATATGCTTGACAAAGTAATAGCACCGCTCTGAGCTATAACCAACTTATTATAACCCCCAGGTAGTCATGTTACTAACCAACCATGAATCAACATTACATTTCACCAGCCATTCAAAAACTGACTCAATGATGGAACTACTCGAGCAGGATCTTACCAATTATTTTCTAATACACTGAAATATGAATAAAACTTATAATTTGACAGTCAACCACGAAGAAATCATTCAGATGTAAGCTAGACTGTGGCGTAAGAATTCATTATGTACTTCCATTCAGTGGCAACTATTTCACCAATGAGCTACACAGATGTGGAGAAAGGTTGTTCTATGAAAGAAGAAAAAGGTAAAAAATAAGAAAAATATGCAGCAGAGAATCGTTCATACAAAAATAATGCTATAACACAATTAACAGATTAAAGCTAAAGGCAGGCATTTACAGTGCATTCGAAACAGGTAATTGAGGATCGAAGCTCGGCATCCCGCTGGCTGCTTCCTTTTCATCGTCTGCACCAGCCCTCACTGCTATACTCCCCATGAATCACCATCATCACCTCCTTGGTTCCTCAGAAAACCCTAAACCCAGAAGAAAAACCTAGGGAAAAAAAAAAACAAAACAGCGAGCTTTACCTCAGATATATTACAAAAATAAATAAATAAATAAAGGGAAAAATGGCAAATGATAAAATACTCAACTCTAAAAATCCCTAATTTAAAATTGAAGACCTAATTCACTGGAAGCAGCATTTACTTCAACGGATTCTCTTCATGAGAAAAAAAAAAAAAAAAAAGAATTCCGACAGCGACTGAACTAGACAAACACCTCATCATCTACACGACCACCACTAACCATACCCAGAAGCCTAAATCGATGAAGAACACTGAAAAGAAAAAATAAATAAATAAAAATAAAAATAAAAGCCCAAGAATAAGTAACAATAGAAGCTATAGAAGATCAAACTCTGGAAACTAACACCAACCCGACAATATCCTAGAAGCAAAAGCCAAAGTAAAACCACGGAAGAACCCTAATTGCAGAAGCTCCTGAAGATAATCACCGTTTAGCCCATAAAAGCACAAATTTTAACATCAACCTAACAATTTCCAGAAGGCCAAATCAACATAGACACAGAAAAAACTAACCACAGAAGCCCTTGAAGATCAAGTTCACAAATTTGGGTCAAAAGACCAGAAGCTTTACACCAAAAGCCCAAATCAACATGAGTAAGACAGTGCCATAGAAAACCTAAACTACAGAAGCTCACAAGGATCAGACTCACCTATTTTGACAACAACCCAACAGTACCCAGAAGCCAAAATAAGATAAAACCACTAAAAAAACTCGAATTTCAGTGTTTAGAACACCCAAATCGCCTACTCAGAATCTCGGACTCACTGTAAAATTTCCTCACAAAATGATTATTTACTCATCAAAAGCAAAGTTTCAACCCAACCCACCTGAGATTATGATGATTTTGTTACTTTTGAGTGTTGAATTGTGAGTAAGAGAGAGAGTGACATATGGATCACTACAATCTCTAGGTGTCCCTTCTTGAGAAACCTTCCTCCTTGGTTTTGTTTTTTTACCTGTCAAAAACAAATAAAAAAATCTTCCACTTTCCAAGAACCTGTAATTTTTTATATTTTTGTATGCTGTCTAGTGGTTTGACAAATACAGATTTCTTTTATCACTTTTATTTTTTCCTTTTTCTGGAACTGTGTCAGGGATACTGACACAGTAACAATTCATCCAATCTGGCCTTATTCGCACTCTGGTTTAAATTTTTTAGGTTAAACCTGTAAAATATTTCGGATTTTTCCCAAGTTCCATGCAAGTTCTGAAATTTCAGGACCGTTTTTCGAAGTGATTAATGTAAAATCACCTTTTACCTCCACCAGTTTTCCTAGGAATACTATTCCGGGAAAAAGTTCATTGACATGTTTAAGAGAAAATTAATTTATATGTTTGGATCTAAATTAATTCGTATGTTTACTCAATTCGTATCTATCGAGAGAGACAAAATTAATCGTATTATATTTATAATTTGATCTCATTATTTTATACTCATTCACTGTATCTTAATCTTATTCCTATTATTTAGATATAAGAAATAATTAAATCGATTTGAAAATGATTGGACTCCGGATTACATGGTTTATAATACTATCATAACCATTTTATAGAGTGTATAAAAAAATAAAGATTTTTAAAAATGTAAATCAATCAATATTTTTGTAGTACGAGTGTTTCTATTTAAAGTGTTTTAGTGAAGTGTATTTGTTGTACATTAAAAACATGTTTGATATTAATTTTAAGAAATGTTTCTAGTTTTTATAATACTTAAAAGATAAAAGTTTTCAAATGTTAAAAATACTAAAAATATTTTTTAAAATCATTAACAAATGCACCCTAAGAGTCAATTTGGTGATGATTTTTTAAAAATGTTTTTAGTCTAAAAAGCGTTTTTTGACAAAATAAAATAAAATAAAATTAAGTGTTTGACAAATTTTAGAAAACAATTTTAAAAGTTTGAAAATTTTTATCATTCAAATGTTAGAAATATTAAAAATATTTTCTAAAATCACTCTCAAACATACTCTTATTAATAGATGATTCTCTCAAAAATACTTCGAAAACACTTTTACTAAAAACACTTCAAATAAAAACATTAAGAAGCGTTTTTAATATTTTTAATATTTGAAAATTTTTATCATTTAAATGTTAGAAATATTAAAAATGTTTTCTAAAATCACTCTCAAACATATTTCGAAAACACTTTTACTAAAAACACTTCAAATAGAAACACTGTCAGAAGTACTTTTAAGTTTTTCCAGAAAATATTATAAGTGATTTTTCAAAATTTTGAATGTATTTTCTAAATTTTCTCAAACACCTAATTTTTTTTATTTTAAAAGATATTTTTTAAACCAAAAGCATTTGGAAAAAGAAAAAAAAAAAAAGAAGACTCGAAATGTGTTTTAAAAGTGTTTTTGACAAAAAAAAAAAAAAAAAAAAAAAAAGAGCTTTAAAGTTTATCCTAACATCAACTCAAGTTATTTTTAGATTTTTAAAAATGAATTTTAGAAGTTTGCTAAAATATTTAATTACTCCACGAATTTCTTTAAACCATTGTTTATCTTTCTAAAAGTGATACTTAAAATACTTCTAATTACATAGCGCTATTAAACATTATAAAATAAATAATCTATGAATTTTCATCCATCAATATCCTAAAATTAATCCCAATTAATTAAAATATAGTATATAACAATAATAGCATTTAATTTACCCCATCTAAAATAAAGATTTAAAATCATGTTTCTAAAAATAGTATTTTTCTTAAAATTGAAAATTTTAATTGAAATTTTAGTTTTATACATTCTTAAATTTACTTATCAAGAATTATTGTGTACTAAGGGAAATTTTTATAATAAATCTTTAAATAATATTTTATAAATATTAATTTTATGGACAAATAAAGAAATATAAAAATAAGTTATAGGTTTTCTTTTTCTTTTTATTTGTTTTACACAATAAAAATAAACAAAGCATTATTATAGTAAGAAATCTTCCAAATTTTGAAGAAATTTAATATTTAGGGAAAGAAAAAAACTTTCCAAAATTATTTATATAAACAAATATAATAAATATTTAAATAATATTTTATGAATATAAATTGTATTGAAAAATAAAGAAATATAAAAATAAGTTACAGGTTTTCCCTTTATTTTTATTTGTTTTACACAATAAAAATAAACAAAGCATTATTATAGGAAGAAATCTTCCAAATTTTGAAGAAATTTGATATTCAGGGAAAGAAAAAAACTTTCCAAAATTATTTATATATAAAAATATAATAACCTTGCACTTACAAATAAAAATACTCATTCCTAATTAAGAGAAAAGAAAACTAAACACATATTAAATAATTAAAAAATAAACCAAAAAATTGGACATAATGCTTAGAAAATCAGAATGAAAATTTCAAATTTATTTTATGATACCTCGCATCAAATAGGAGATAAAGTTCTTAACACTATATTGATATGAGTTTCTCTCAAATCATGTGGGCTCATTAGTCTCAAAGGTAACGATATCTACATGAAAAAAAAAACTATTACAAAGGATAACATAATCAATCTTCGACTAACTTTGCCCATCCATCCCCCAAAGAATATTTGTTCATTTGACCTTTAAACCTCACAATGTCATAGGATATAACAAAAACATTGTATCTATATAATGAGGATAATTGTGATATCCCACATATAGAAAAAGAAATTCTTAATACTATATATGTATAAGTTTCTCTCAATTGTGTATAAGTATTTTAAAGTCATGAAAATTTATTGAGCTTAAAATAAACTATCTATATGAAATGGAGTGAATTGTCACATATTTTACTTAAGATATGCATTAGTCATGTTAGCTTTTATTTATTTTGCATGAAAATGGTCGAGGTATAAAGCTTTAACTACTAAAATAATAGAAAAAATACAATAAACACGTATATTAAGGACACATTTGAATTCCTTATTTTATTTTTAAAAAATAAATAACTTATACAAAACATATGAATTCTTATATAAAAAGGTACAAACATACTTATATACTTGAAAATAGGTTTTTTATTTTTTTATTTTTTGACGAAGTAAAATTTTTTCACTTTCTCAAGTTTTTCGAGTATTGAAAAATGTTTTTAAGAATATATGGTAAATATAAACTTTAAATTTTGTTTAGGGATTTCTATTTTTTAAAAGTAAAAAACAAAAAAAAAATTTATTCAAATGTGATAGTCATAAATAATGGGTTCCTATCTTGTTTCTTGTTTTTTTTTCATTCACATATACCTATTTTATATTAGGGTGCAATTGAACTGTAACCAACTCAAATTGTGAAACATTCAATCCAAGTCTATGAGCAACTAAAAAAATAATCTTTCTAACGTAAGAACAATTTCTCCACACAAAAAGAATAAAAATAATGAAGAAGGTGATAAATAATTATGTAAAATTTACCATACTACAGTTTCTATTATCTTTTAAATATATAGAAACAATTATAAAAACCTAATTCTAATAAAATCCAAACTCTTAATAAAATTAGGATTCTCAATCACAAGAACACAACTCAAATTTTAATAATTCTAATATACTAAGAAAATACAATCTTAGTTTGATTAGGATTCCTACGTTGCCTCCCTTAAACAAAACTCTTTAAATTTCATTATACCCATAATCTTCTTCAATTGCTAATTTATTATCACAAAAAACCTTTGTGGGAACTTCTTGAGTATGCTTTAAGTTAGAAAGCATTTGACACAACCACACACTTAAGTAGCACTACGAGCAACAACAATATACTTTGTTTCTACTATTGACAAAGCAACTATCTATTGTTTCTTTAATGACCAAGATAAAACTCCTGAACCAAGATTAAATGCATAAACTTAAGTACTATTTTTATGTTTTTCTATATCACCTGCCTAATCGATATCTATGTATTTAACAAGCTCAATCTTGTTACTGTATGTATAAAAAATACCATCATTTGGCATACCTTTAATGTATCCTAGGATACACTTTACTGCCTGTAAATGAGATTGACATGAAGATTCCATGAATCTACTTATAAGTCTAACTCCAAATATAATATTTGACCTTATAGAAGTCAAATATTGTAAACTCTCAATCATTCTTCTAAAATTTCTAAGATAAACCAACTCAGTTGAATTATCTTTTCCTAATTTCAGTTTTTCTTTAATTGGAATTAGAATATGATTACATGATTTCATCTTGAATTTTTTAAGAATATCACTTGCATAGTTTATTTAAAAAATAAAATACCTTTATTAGTTTGAACAACTTCAATCCCAAGAAAATAGGATATTAATCTCATATTTGTCATCTCAAATTGACTAGTCATGCATTACTTCTTTGAATTTTGCAATCATTTTCAAATTATTACTAGTGATAATTAAATCATCCACATATAAGCACATAATAAGAATGTCTACCCTACAAATTAGATTTGACATATTATATGTGTTCATAAGAACATCTTTGAAACTTATCTTCATGAAATAGGTATTAATATGTGTGTACCATACTCTTGGTTTTTGCTTCAATTCATATAAGGTATTTTTTAACTTATAAACCCTTTTTTCTTCTCCTTTTATCCCATATCCTTGAGGTTGTTCAACATAAACCTCTTCTTTTAATTCGTCATTCAAGAAAGTTCATTTACATCCATTTTAAAAAATTTCCAATTGTTTTGTGCAATAAAAGAGACAATCATGTGAACATTGTCAAGTCTAACAATAGGTGCAAATATTTCAAAATAATCAAGATTTGGTTTTTACTTGTAACCTTTTATCACCAATTTTGCCTTGAAATGATCGACTTCTCATTTTGTTTTGTACTTGGTTTTATACACCTATTTGATACCAATTGGCTTCTCAGAATTATAGAGATTAGTAAGCTCCCATGTATTATTTTTCTTAATTGCATGAATTTCTTCATCCACAACTTTAAGCCAACAATCGTTTTGAGCAGCTTCTTCATAACTTTATGGATCACAATTTGCAAATAAAGTAAAATTTATTAATTTTTCACTTGTTGGGTCACTGTCACCATCAACCACAATCTTGCAAGCATACAAGTAAAATATGTTGACATTGTGGACACCTTGATGAGTTTACCAAACACAAAGTCATAATTGGTGCACTAGTAAGCTGCATATTTTGATCTTCACTTTGCTCTTCAAGATGAATTTGAACATTTGATGGTCTTTTTTCATTAAAGGACCAATCCTATGTTGATTGCTTATCAAAAATCACATCAAGACTAATAATAACCTTATTGGTTTGTGGGTTTTATAATTATAGTCTTTTGTCACTTGGATATAACCAATAAAAATGAACTTTTCACCATTATCATCAAGTTTTTTTCGCTATGCATTAGACACATGAACATATGCTACACAACCAAATGCCCTTAAATGAAAATAATATTTCCAACACAAGAACAACTTCTCCACACAAAAAGAATGAAAAAAATGAAGAAGATGATAAATAATTATGTAAAATTTATCACACTTAAAACCTAATTCTAATAAAATTGAGATTTCAAATCCTAAGAACCAAACTCTAATATTAATACTTTTAATATACTAAGGAAACACAATCTTATTTTAATTAGAATTCTTACAAAGTCTAATCTAACCTAACCTTTAATTCCAAGTATTCAATAGAAGCTCAATCTAACATCATTTTTTCAAACTTAAGGGTCAAGTCAAACCCAAATTAGTTAAACTAGTCAAGTTAAGTGGATTGAAATTGTTTTGAATAAGGTTACAATGGATTGAACCAAAACTTTTTCTTAAGGTCAAGCTAGATATTCTTTTCCTAACCAAAACTAGTTTAGTCTTAGAATGATTAAAATTATAACCAAAAAGAGTTAAATTGAGATGCAACTATTGTTCAATAGTGTGTATGCAAAAATATATATTTCCCATTATATCAAGTAAATCCACTTTCCTACTTGAAATTTTTAATTTAAATTCCTTAAAACTACATATATAGGACTTGAGATTGAGATGTGGTCATATGAACACTAATCTTAAAGCCTATTTTAATTGACACTTTAGAAACCTTGTTTCAATTGTCAATTTAGAAACCCACTCCAAATTTGTGCTACTATTATATACACAAATTTCTCCTTAAGAAAAATTATGCATCATCAAATTAGATTTTTTTTATAAAAAAAAATTGATGTGGGTACAATCTTTACTTTGTCCTTTGATACTTTATTTTCTATAATTGTGAATCAAGGGCTTGAAAAAGTTTTGATCTTGAACTTAATATGGCCTTGACTTGATTTAGTATTGAGTCTTGACTTGACTTAGGTTTTATCTTGATTTAGACTTGTTTACTTGAACCTTATCATAACTTAAGCCTTGATGTTACTTAAGTTTTAGCTTGATTTAGACCTTGGTGTGATTTGAGCTTTAGCGCAACTTGGATAATGTCCCTCAAAGTTTGAAAGTTGAAACTTTAAAGATCTTGAGAATTCAAAAACACTTCAAAGAAATTGAAGATTAACTGAAATCTCATTCAAAGATTTAAAAAAGCTTGGGATTTCCATTGAAAAACTCTTTTCCAATACTTATTTTTTGAATTGTCTTCTAATTTTTGTCTTAAAAGCTTTAGAATGACTTTATTTATGGAAATTGGAAATACCACTTTTTTTTCTTTTTTTTTTTGTAATTTATAATTACTTAGAAGTAGCATATGTGAGTTAAGGTTAATATTTAAGGAGATGACCAGATTTGGTAATCCTAATCCTTTAAAATATTATTTTCTACCTAAATAATATTTAAGAAGATTTTAAAGATTATATTTGGTAGTGTTTAATATATTTCTCAATAAAATTGATAATTGTTTTTTCAATTATGAAATTTATCATTTTTGTTTATCCTCACAATTTTATTTTAATCATCATAATATACATTATTTTTATTTAAATGCAATACAACATCTTATCTTTGTGTAGGTTGCATGCTACATGTGATATTATTTTATTAGTTGAAAATTTATGTCATATAGTAACTTTTAATCAATCATTATTTAAATTAATAATGAACATTTATTTTGATTTTTCTATCTATCCATAATTAATTTAATTTAAATTGTAAAAAGTTAAATTTTACCATTTCTCTCTATTTCTCCATACACACACAAATACACATATTTTACCATTATCAAGGCAACATATGTACATCTTTGTCTTCTATTTTCTAGTCTAGATTTACCACTATCAAAATAATTCACACAAGTGCATATTTTATCACTACCAAGGCAAAATATGGGCACATTAGTCTTCTATTATGTAATCTAAATTTATCACTACTAGGGTAATTTATTGAGATATTAAAGTCTTCTATTTATCACTATCAAAGGAATTTATCCAGATATTAAAGTCATTGCCCTTGCAATTTTATAAATCTTTTTTATTTGTATTTTTTTTTTCATTTTTTAGAATTTTCAAGTGTTTGTTGGTTATAATAAAAAAGAAAAAAAGAAGTAAAATTCACTTTCTAAGAACTTCATCAATTAATAGAAACTTTCTTTCTTATGATTGTAGTAGCACAAATAGCCCAATTTTGAATTATTTCAATTCCAAGGCATTAAATCTTATTTGGTACTTTGATTTTTCTAAAGGCTTTTCTAAAGATTCTTCTGAGACTTTTGTTTGAAACTTTATCTAAGAAAGCCATCTCCGATAGGGATGATAACACAATTGATTTGAGATGAATTATCCTATCCTGACCTTGTCCTATTTATATAAACTTATTTTTATCTCCATTCCAACAAAAAATTGAAATAAGTGGGTATGAGAAATTACATTAAAAATAAACATTTCATAAATAAATAAATATTATAATTTTTGTAACTTTTTTGTTGACAAGTAGTTATTTTATTATTTTATATATGTTAGAAACGGGAAAGTAAAAAAAAAAAAAATAGTTCAACTATATATATAATTGAGATGAGGTAAGATGAGACAAGATAATACTTGAACCACCTTAGGTTAAAAAAAAAAGTTGTCTTGTTAGGGACAAGGTAGGGTTGGCACCTAAAAAAATCACCTAATATCATCCCTAATCTCTAACTCTAGTTATATAAATCATATAACCAAAGTGACATTTTTTTTATAACAATTAGACAAGATGGTTTGTGAGTGAAAATAGATATGTTTTTGTGAGTTCTAGTGTTGAAGGAAACTTGAACTACTATCATCAAAATATAAGATGAATCATTAAATATTTGAAAAAAAAAAAAAAGACAAAAACAACCCAATAATTAAATATAACATCCCTTATATTCTGTAAGGATCTTTCTAGAAATGAGAAAGGTGCATTTTAAGTGTTTTTACAAATATAAATAAATATTTTCAATTTAGAAACATTTTCAATTTAGAAAAATGTGATAGAGAAGCGATCACATCTATATATATATTTTTTTTGTTAGAAATTTGGTTTTCTAGCTTGATCTATCGGAACTCAAAGCCTTGATAATACTTGGATATTTTAATGGGGTTGGAATTCTAATTGATAGTACTTGTATAACTTTATTAAGTAAGATTATATCAACTTGAATTAATATAATTGTTATTCTTAGCGCCTTCAATTAAAAAGTTTCCTTATCAAACAAATGAAAATGATTGAAAAAAAATCTAAGATTAAAAAAAGAAAAAATTATAATATTTCTCTTTTATCTTTACTTGTTCAATACTTTTGAACTATGAAAATACCGTAATTGCTCTAGTAATAATTATTTAACATGGGTTATTAGTGATCTACTTAATTCCATACTATAAGGCTATTACACAAGATAGTAAGAGACTGATTTTTTGCTTTTCAAATAAGTTCAAAGGTTTGTAATACTTTTAAACATTTTTAAGATTAATATCAAAGCTAATAATGATCGTTTTCATAGTTCATATAGCATTGGCGAGACTAATACAAGGTCCATGAGATTTAAACACTCATAGTTACTGGATTTTCATTTATAAATCTATTTTTGAAATCTATGTTTTACTTATTGTTTTGGTCTAAAATTTTTATAACATAGTAGAGAGCATATATGGTAGCATGATATGGATTGTGATAAAAAAGGAAAATTGAAAATCCTAAAAGTTTAAAAATTTTCTATGGATGCATGTGTTTGAATTTAGGAAATTTTTTATGTAATTGAAGGTTTCTTCATGAGTTTCACAATAATACATTATTTGCACAAATTACATTTATATAGGAAAGTTACAAGTCATTTAATTTTGGAAATTTAAAAAAAATTTAAAAAAATATTTAGATATTGGTTGTTAGGCAACCAAAATATGCCCACTTTGGCCTAACAGAGAGTGGTGACAAATTGGGTCGTTACATACATTTGTCTTTGACACACTTAGTACCATTGAATTAGGTTTATAATTTTCCATTGTGTTTACATTTTTTTTAGAATTTTTAAAAGTTACTTTTATTTTTCCTCAAAACAATTCTTCCAATTAAAAGTGCTCATCTTGAAATAGTGAGAAATTGAAAAGTTTTGAAAAGATTTTTCAAAATTTATTTATTTTATTTTTTTACATTAAATAGTTTATGGGTAGAAAGGGAGAAAAATAATCCATGTTTATTCAAATTTTAATTTTTTGGCTAGATGTCAAGTATTTTGTACAAAATCACTTGGAATTGTAGAGTTTGATTTAACCATACATAATTAGGCCCTTAAATGTTTCTAGAATATTATATATTATATTTTATGTCAAATAAATGTCCATTCATTTTTATTTTAAAAATTGGAGAGCATGCTAATATATATATATATGTCTTGAATCATATAGTTGTGGGTTCATAATTATTGATTGTCATGCTTAATATTTGAATAGCAAAAAGCATGCATACATACTTAAATGTTTAAAATTTAATGGATATAGTTGAGGATTTTAATTTTCCTCCAAAAATTTTGAGCATATGTTTTAAATGGTAGCATACTAGATAAGTTGCATATAATTTATTTGATAATATGATATATTTGTAGCACAAAAAATAATCAAAATTTCAGCATATAATTTGTTGTAAATACTTATATATGGTTATATGAATCAATAATTTTTTATTGTGAAAGATATTTATTGGTATATGTAATATGATTGAAGGAATCTGGTTAGGGAGTGATACTTATCTAACCTAGATCCGATCTTAGAGCCAACTTAGATCATTCCATTGTATGCTTATTTTAAGTAGCCTTGGATGCCACAATCAATCCACTTAAGGATGGTGACTAAGATGAATATCCCTTTAGGTTGAGAAGACTAGTTTAGCCCCAAATTGAATACAAAATTATAAAAAGGGTGCAACATTGCATAGACTTGGTGTGACCTACCTAATCCTACTCCTAACATTATTTAATCACTCATACCTACTTATTAGTATGAAGTGACTGACCAGTATTAGCATGACACCTTGTTCTTATCTTAGCCTTACTTGTAGTAATCAAATCATAGTTTAGATGACCATAGTTAAGTGAAATGTAAAAACGATTGGCAATGACCTAGAAGAGATAAAACAATTTCATTTCATCTCCTAACCTTTAATACCCTTCTTTTCCCCCACTAATACTTCTATCTCAATCAACTCATACTTTAGTTTTTTTATCAAGCCTTTTAACATTTGTTGAATTGATTATTGACTTCCTCAATAAAAAGAAAGCATAGGTAAGATCTTTTCTTATCTTCCTTTTTTTTGCTCAGTATTGACATTGACACACGACATCACCAAACAACTTGGAAAGTAGGATGTTGTTTCATGAAATTAATTGACTATGAAGCTCCCAAACTAGCTACACTAGATGTTTTACGTATTTTTTTTTGGATTTCAAAGATATTTAGTAAAATCATAAAGCATAAAAAAAAAACAAAAAAAAAACATCTTTAGTGTGTTGCACCACAATTGAGTAGAGATGATTAATCCTTTTGTAAAGACTTCACAAATTAAATAGATTAATATTATAATGTAACATTTGTGAATTGACAATATATTTGAGTTTTTGACACCATATAATTGTGCATATAGATGTAATAGAAATAATATCAACTAAACTTGTTATAACTAAAGAAAATAAATATATTGTTGTGACTTCTAAGGATATAAATTTCAAATATTTCACCTCCATAAGTAATGTATTGAGATATATATTGTAGATCCTAAAAATTGTCTCAAGCCCATTTCTAATTTTTCTTTTAGGCCCATTTTCTTTTTCACATTTTTTGAGACTAGTTTTAGAGGTTCTTTGTGGGCCTGAATTTGTTTTAGAAGCCTTCTTAATTTCGTTTCAGTCTTGAAAAATAATTTGAGCCTTGATGGAGATGAACACATGTGTCAAAATCTCCATCCTCCCTTGCCCAATAGATAAGGGTCTTGAGGCTCATTTTCAAAGGACTTCTCTCTATATTTTAAAATGAAACTTTGTTCAATTGTTGGGAGAAAGGAAATATAAGAGAAGCTTAGAAAGGAAGCTTTAGCATACTAAAAGCCAAGTGTTTTATTTAAGAGAAGATTCTTGGGTTCATCTTGATTTCATTTTCTTGTAATTATTTTCATTTTTATTTTCACCTATTTATTGATTTTTGAGATGATTATGTATTGGTTGTTGATATAAAAAGCCCACAAGGTTTTTTTTTTTTTTTTGGTATTTGCTTTTCATCTTTGGATATTCTATTTCCTTTCTTCATTTTGTTCACTTTGGATGCTTGATGAGATGTTTGTTCTCATATTTAATTTGTTGTTTAGTTATTTTTTTTTAGTTTTGTTTGATTTGATTTGGTTGATTTATTGGGTTGTTTCCCCTTTTGAAACACATTGAATTAATCACGATACATGGCTCATTTCGATATGAGATCCTTGATTTTTCTTTTGATTCTTCTTTTGGGAATTTTGTTTTTTCCTTTGTTTTGATGCTTTTTAGAAGCATTTGTGACTGATTTTAAAATAACAATTGAGAGTCACATATTTGTTATTTTTCCGAAATGATTTTCCTCTAGAAAATGCTCTTTAAAACCCTGTTTTGTCTTGTTTGGCACTATACTCAAAACTAGTTGTAAAAACTTATTTTTAAAATTTTTTATTGAATTTCAAGCCCCTTTTTATGGTCATTTTCATGGCTAAAGGACAAGTCTCTTATCATGAACTTTGATCTTCCTGTTATGCTTGAAAATATGGAAAGTTGCTCCTATATTTTTTTGTGATTTTTTAAAAGTTTTTCTAAACTAATTTTTGGAGGACCATTTTTTTGTGAATCCCTTTTCATGGTCATTTTGGGGTTTGAGATTATGGTTATTTTATGGCTAATAATGGTTGTCACTAATTCTTATCATACATGACTTGGTTCAACATGAGAACATACCTCTCCATGGATTTTTTTATGTGCATTCCAACATATTTTTTCCAAACTTGATTGTAATCTTAACCTTCCATGCCTCTTATGAATTCAAATTCATATTCATTTGAGGGTTGTGAAGGAGCGAAATCATTATAGTTGAACTATGACTCATTTCCTTAGCATACATCACTCGTTTTTCCCAACTTGTGATTTTTAGTTTTTCTTGATTTTTGGAACATGGACTATCCTAGCAAACCTTAAATTGATGAGATTATCTTCAACTCTTACGAACCTTTTTCCATAATCATTAAAGTGTTGAGATGTGGATTTGTCCATGGAAAATAATTTGTGTTTGTCAAGTTTTGCATGTTTGCGACCCTATTTTTGACCTTCAAGTTGTTTTTTTTACAAATATGGACATGTTAGCTTATTCTAAAACATTTTTTAGACTTAAGTTATGCTTTGGACACCTTGAATGCATCAAATAATGTTTTTATTTTTATTTTTGTTAAAAAAAAAATCTCCCTAAGCTTGTTGAAAAATCCGATTTTTCCAAGTATTTTATTTCTGCCTTATTTTTTGCATGCCAAAATGTTGTGCAAAAAATGTTTTTGCAAATCAGTCATACTTTTTTGGTGTTTTAATTAATTTTTATATTTTTTTTGTATTCTAAACTCCTTAAATAAGCTTGGGGGTCCTTTGTTACCTTGTGAATTAATTTAGTCTTTGCATGTTTACTGTGTAGTTCTATTTTTAAGCTATGAATTATTTAATGAAATTTGTATCATTTGGTGCGTGCTTAGACTCTTTAGGCTTTTGAAATGTGATCTATGCATCTTAATATATCATAGAATTTTTTATTTTATTTTTATCTCACCACTATGCTTGTGAATTAATTTAGTCATTGTACACTTGTTATGCTATCCTGATTTTGAGTCCTAAGAAGTTCTTTGTCATTTGTATCATATGATGCATGTTTGAACCCTTTTGACTTTTAAAATATGTTATAGACACATTTAATATGTTGTAAACAAATTTCTTTTATTTTTATATCGTTTCTAACCATTTTAAATAGGTTTATTTTGTAAATGCTTGTTTGTAGTCATGTTTTTATACCTTTTGTATAACTTGTTGAATTAGCCTTGTTTGATATGTTTTTAGCCTTCTTTGGCTCTTGGTTTGTAACCTAGACATCCTGTGTATGACATATAAACCCTTCTCTTTAGCTTAGCTCTCCTTTAACTTTTTTATTTAGATTTATTTTATAGTTGCATGTTGTTGCCCTTTTTTTGCCCCTTTTTGCATATGTGTAATTTAGTCCCTTTTGATGATTAGTTTAGCTATCTTTGACCTATGACTTGAGTTGTATATATCTTGTACATGTTGATTGATGTTTGTTTTGGTGTTAAATCACTTTTTATACTGGTGCAAAAACCCATTCTTTGTTATGTAAGTGTGTCGCCTTTGTTAGGCATTATTAAATCACTTTTTATACTTGTGCAAAAACCCATTCTTTGTTATGTAAGTGTGTCACCTTTGTTAGGCATTTTTTAGGTACGTTATCTTCTTCTCTTAATTTCTTTGATTTATTTGTTATTATATGTTATGCTTTTGTCTTCATCATGATGCCTTATTTTATTTCAACCATTGTCTCTTGGTATCTATGATATATTATTTAATTGCCTTAGTTCCCTCCATTTGCTTAATAGAGACCTTTTTAAGACTTAATAGGGTACTACCCTATGATACCTTCCCAATAAATAACTTGACCCCCGAATTCAGACTCAATTTTTACAAACTTTGTTTTTCCTCTAAAAATGAGTTACTTTAGGGTTTTATTTCTTATTTTGTTTTTTCTTTAAAAATAAAGAAAAATAAGTGGTGACTTAAAATTTTTTGAAAATTGGTTTTTCATAATAAAAAAAAAAGTCTCATCGTCGAGTGGGGATGCATATGAAAAATATGGGTCCACAAATATATTAGGATGGTGCAAATTGACCAATATTACCTGAAAAACTTAAGATTTTTTATCAATATGTCGTTGGCATAGTTTTTCATTTAATGGATCCAACAAGCAATAATAAGATCTGTTAGGATTAGAATTAGTCTTGATGGTGTTAGACTAGTATGTTACTCTCTTAGAAGTGCAATAATGGATACTATTATCAAAATATTGAAATATTAAAATAAAAAAAACCTTGTTTTAACAACTTAACATGAAATATCTTTTTTGTATAATCATATGATTAACTTTTTTGATATGCAAAAGTAGTAGAAGTATGCTATACTTGTTGAATGTGTATAAAATATATTGATATATTCTTTGAGTTACAACATAATATGTTCTAAAAATAAATGCATGGTTACATAATTTGAAAATAATAAGTATCAATTGTATGTGCTAGAGTAGGCAAGCATGGTAGCAATTCACAAAATTTATATGTTTTGCAAATAATTAGGTTTAAATAAGAAAATAAAAATTAAGCGACCCAATTGGCATAAAAATTAAGTCAATGATGAAAATATTGATAATCACGAATACAACAGTATTTTGATTTTATGAATATATCAGAGATATATTGGTGGATATTTTGACATAAAATATTGATGAGTTAAAAATTGATCAAAACTCATAGAAATATTGTGGAAAGTTTCAAAATAGAAATATATATATGTGTGTGTAATATAAGTTGTGATATTTAACAATAATGTTATTTAATGATATGAATGAAGTAATGTCAATTTGTATAAGTATTTTTTATTTTAAAATTTTGATAATTTTATTAAAAAAATTATAATATATATGTGTGTGTGTGTGAAGCATGGTTGGTCAGCTAGTGGTGGTGGGGCGTTGTGAGCAAATCCAATTCCTACAATCCCACATCAACACCGGATGACACCAAAAATGTGTATTTAAGCACTAGAGTGTTGTAAGATTCCCAAGCGCGCACAATTGGGTTGGTGCAAAAATATGAGTTGGGCCCCTTAAAATAATTTTGGGGAAAAAAAATAGGGATGATGTAGCACCGGTTAAATTTCGCAAAATTATCAATACATCAACGAAAAATGACCAACTTTATGGAAATATCATGGCTCCAATATTTCCCTCGCATGTATCGTGTCGAAGGTCATCGATACAAAATATTTTTTCAATATATCTGGACATTTTCATCCATGTATTAAGTAATGTGTGCTTGAAGAATTTAAGTACCAAGCACTTTAAGAAGTTCATGTGACTTCAAGAGATAATGTACAACAATGAATTGAAACCAAACATAGTTAAGATACTTGTAAATACTTTGAAGTAAAGGTATATAAGCTATTTTATTTCTTTATTTAATTGTTATTCTCTCCTTAAAAGGATAATATAAATAAAATAATTAAGAAGATCAAAAATCATGACAAAAATATCTTTAAAAAATTGATTAAGTTTGATTGATGTCCTATTTTGTAAAATCCATGTAAACCAATCATTGTGTATCATGTGTCTAATATTCTCCATATAAGCTTTATCATGTCACAATTAGTTATAGAGTGACATGCATCTTAGTACATATTACTACATGCTTAAGGCTACTCTCTATTAACATGTAGCTACTAGGAACATTTTCCTAATGTAGCAATTAATTGCCAAGTCAACCACCCAACTAGCCATCATACATTAATTGCATCGAGTCCTTAATCGATTAACCTACTAATCAACCATGTGATCTGCAACTTGCTCAATCAATTGGTCATCCACAAGATATTGCTAAAAATACATTTTATGAGTAATCAACCCAAGTGAATTGATTGATTTCTTGGTCAATTGCATATGGTGAACCAGTAGACCCGTCAATCTATCGCATAGTCAACCACCCAAGTTAGAAACATTAGAAAATGCATAAGGACTAATTGCAATAGCTCAAGTTGCTTTTCTAATGATGAAAATGAATGTTAAGCATGGGTTTTAATAAATCAAACTCATTTTTTCATAAAACTCTTCAATAACATATAAATGAGTTCTTTTAAAAACCTTTATAAATATGTGATTCTAGTGGCGAAGCTAGATAATGAATTGAGTGGGGGAAGGGGGGCAAAATATGAGAACATATTTCAAAGGGGGCATAAATGAAAGAACTTACCGTGTGGTGTAGTGGTTATGAATGAGCTTTTTTTTCCATTTCCTAACTAAGGGGTTCAAAATCCCCTCATGTCAATTTTTATTTTTTTTTATTTTAGGGGGGCACTTGCCCCTCCTGAGTACCATGTGACTCTACTCCTATGTGATTGTTTTTCATTCAAAAAAGCTTTGATATTAAAGGTCATTGATAGGACACATTTATCCATATTGATTAGTACTTTGACCTAGCCTTACAAGAGAACCTCTTCCATATATATAATCTCAAAAAAAAAAAATATATTTGTTTTCTATTTAACTTCATAATATTGACTTGTGTAGCTTCTTTTTTATTGATCTAAGGTAATTTTATTGCTTATCACACTTAAAATTAAATGTTAACCACGATCTTTTGTTTTGTTATCATTTGTAGGTAATTTTGCCTCAAATTATTTTTTTGTTTCTGGGAAAGTTAATATTTATAAAGTTTAAATTTGGCTAAATTACCTTTTTTAGTTTGATTAAGATTAGGAAATTTATTATTTAAGTTTAACTTATAGGACTTTATAAATACATGACTTTACATAAGATTTTAAAAGGAAAGTGAAAAAAATGAGCAGTCGAGAAAGTGAAAAAAGATAGGCATTTGCTTTATTGAGATTCAGGTCGAGAGAGTTTAAGTGTGTATTTATAAAGTTATTACTGAATCTGATTTCCCTCTCCCATGAACGAAAGCAATTATGTCAAATCATATAAATTTTTTGTCTACTTTATTTCTTCTACTATCTTCAAGTATTGCGATTTTCCCAATATCATCAAACTTAGATTTAACCAAACATTAGGCTAACACATTTATCCTTTACAATGCAAATAGTAGGATGAAACTCAACATAAACATTATTATATGTTGTTAACTTGGTGATATTAAAAGGATTCTTGGTTACTTTAGGTACATGCAACATTTATTTAAGATAGACTAAACTAGCGTTTGAAAGAAAATTGGAACAACTAATCTTTAGCATCCACCATAGTGGTAATTGATTTTGGTGTTCCCAATAAGTATGTTCAAGATTCTTACTACTCTTTTCTTTGAGTTTTGATGGCTTTGGTTTTGTTCAAAGGATAAAACCATCCAAGCCATGGCCATGAATAGCACGTAAAACTTATGATTTCCATACCAAATAGTTGCTATGGTCAAGTTTATTGGTAAGAGTATGTTGGATTTTAAGGGTATGAAAACAAATGACTAACCCAAAACATACAAATAAAGAACAAAATTAATAAGAAGAAAAAATTATCGATTGAGGCATGACAAGTACTGTCCTTGAACTAGACAGGATTCAACAGTCAGATCTCGCCTTGGGTGCACTCTGAAAGCAAGATGTGTACAACTCGGGTTTTTGAATAAATTCCTCTGAATAGATGTATGAAAATACTCCCTGAAAAACTCTCTAAAAAATTCCCTGGAAAATTGGTATATTAAGTATAAAGAGAGGTGACCTACTTTTATAAGCCACTAACACAATCCCAATGGGAATCTACTTGTAATTAGAAGATGACACAAAGTGAAAGGTGATTCTACTTATAAAATGAATGAGATTCCATTAGGACAATCCCAATAGGACTCTTCCCAAAAATATAACAATAATAGAATAAAATAAAATATAAAAAAATAAAAAAATAATTCTCAATAGGACACTTCCCAAAAATAAAAGATCAATATAATAAAATAAAATAAATTAAAAGTAATTTCCAAAAATAAAAATAGAAAATATTTACACTCTTCCTACATAGTATAGTTAAAAAGAAGTTGAAAATTTGTGAGTTTGCATTGAGAGTTGCAATGGAGGTTGTTGATACCTCGTGCTCCTGGTGTTCCACATAGTTGCCAAATGGATGGACACGCGATCTCAACCCACAAAGGTTCTTGATTCAGTCGTTGTACCTGCAAAAGACATCCGGACAGGGTGTCCGGATGCACCCTCCGATGGTTTTGTTAGTCATGGTTAGAGAGGGAGATATAAATCAGTTGGCCTTTTACTAGGTATCAGTCGATCACCTTCTTCTTCGTGCGAAGGTTCATATATAGTGCCAGGAGTACTGTTCCTCTCATTAATGGCGAGGAGATATTTTATGCTTGTCATGATGACATTCGGAGGCAGCATGGTCATCGCCACCCTACTGACGACTGTCAGAAACCGTGGCAGGTGATGCTGCTGTCAGAGATCGTGGGAAGTGATCATGTATAATGATCGTGGGAAGTGACTTGTTGTCACCTCAACTCGTCCTTTCACTTTGCAGGTGATGGGACGTGGGCCATGGCTGGTTTGTTGCGATAGCGTGTAAGACTCGCTTTACTTTAGTCAATGATCCGGACAATCATATCCGGATAGCCCATGTTGGTTATCCGGATGTATTGTGAAGCGGACGTATTTATGAAAGTCGTCCGGATGCCTATGCTTTGTAAGCGTCGTTTGCTCTTCCTTGAGGCAGTCCGAATATACAAGGTGCGCCATGTGTGCTTTAGAAGAAGGTCCGGATGAGAGTGACCCAGATGACAATGCATGCCATGTGTCACTGTAAGATACGTGTCACGTGTCTCGGCCAGATGCGTGGCACGTGTTCTCAGAGGGCGGGGTCCCTACAGAGGTAAGTGGTTGGCTCAGCATGTTGACTTGGGTCCAACATGGCTCTTCACAATCACATTGAGTAACTCTAGTATTAATACTTAACACAAGTATAGAAGTGGACCATAGAATCCAAACCTTAACTCTACATGCTAATATGATAAACTATAGATTATTATAAAGGTGTTTTAATGTCATACAACTCTTAGGAATAAATTACTAGTCTAAAATATAATTTGATGCCCAAGATCATGTCATCTCTTTACTGGGTTTTTTTTTTCTTTTTTTTTTGTTATGGAAAGTGAAATTTTGTATTTTTCTCTCATCATGAATCTTGTGATTCATTTAAAAATTTTCTTCCCCACTTTTTTCTTTTTTTTATATATTTTTTTAATTAACAATATTTTTTTTAAGAAAACGTCTAATTCATCCTTATCATTTTTCCTCTCAAGTTTCACGTTCAAAACGTAATACTTAAAACCCTATTCGATGTATCTTAAGTATCTGTTGGACTAATTTGAAAAAGACATCGTATTTTTCACTTTTATTATTTTTAAAATAATAATAAAATTAACATCATGTAAATCAAATCTCACTTGGGTTTATTTATTTATTTATTTCTCCCCATACTCCAACTCATATTTTATTTCCATCCTCATATAGCAAAGTGATATATCTGCTTCTATGATCTTGACGTAATGATGACTCTCCAGCATGAGGTTGAAATTATGCCACCTTTTATGATAATCTTAATTTTTTCAAAACCCAAAAGAAGGTTGGTCCTACACCTTGATATCTTTTTTCAAAGTAGCCTCTTTCCAATAATTTGCGCCATGGTTGTATTTCAAGGTTAGGTGTTGAGCAGGTATTTGATTGATTCCCAATTTGACAAGGATTGATAGACTCTGTTTTTATTTTAAATTATTTATATGACTTAATAATAATAAAGCTGGAGTTCATTATTGCCTCAAGTAGTACTAATTGGAATGATAGTGTGAAAACTAATTTAAAAAAAGAAAACGATTGTGTCCTCAAATTTCTTAAATTGGAAGGAGTAAAACTCTTTAATTTTTAAATTAGAGCCTCACATCTTAATCAGTTTGAATAAATCAAATTGCTTATAAATTTTCAGATAAGTTTTAAATAGATTGATTGTAAATCAGGTTGCTCGTAAATCTTTAAAGGACTATTTTACTAAAAAGTTGAAAGGGACAAACCAAAAATTTATAAATAAAATTGTTGAATTTAGATTTTAATTGGGTTTTTTTAATATGTAAATTAAATAATCCAAAGTATTTTTTGAATTATTTTTTGGCTTAAAAAATATCTTTGAAGAAATATTAAACGTCTAACAAAATTAAATAAAAAATAAAAAAATCATTTATAATGATTCATGGACAAATACAAGAAGAGATTTAAATATTGAAATTAAGTGATTTTAAGTTATTAAAGGAAGTGATTTTTATATAAAAAAAATTATTAATATGTAATAATTTTGTTAAAAATATTTTTACGAAAATAATATTGGTGCTTGGATATAAATATTAAGAAGAAGCTTTTGATGATTTTCGAAAAAATAATTAAAATATTTTTTTTATTTTGTCTATTTTGTTGGCTGTTTTTTTTAGTATAAATTTTTCGTTGCCATTTTCTTGGAACACTTCGAAATATTTTTTTAGAACAAAAAGGAAATGAATGAAATAAGGTCCCGCTTCTGGAAGGCCAACCCTCTATATTTCCCATTTGACAACGACGTCGTTTTCAGCGTCAGCATGACGCAATCTCACTCGTCACCGCATCACGATCCATCGGCTCGTGCTCTGCCACGTGGCTAATTTTCGCTTTTTCAATGCCGCAAGAAACAATCACGCCTCTTTGTATGACGTGGCGATTCCCATGGATCAGCTTAAGAAGGTCGAGCCACTTGTAAGGAGACTAATAATGTAGGACCGACTTTCCACGAGCCTGACTTTATAAGCTATTGTTTCCATTGAGGCGTGATGGTAACGCGCGTGAATTTAGAGTGGGTCTAATGTTTCTCCACTTTCTAGAACAAACTCAGACGAAAGTTGTATTGGTGAGATAGCCTTACATGCAGTTTCATGGAATTTCTAGTATTCAATCCGATTTTTGATTTGGTAAATTCTAGGCGTCGGACGGATGCCTACGTAAGATGTTGTACGGAAATACAAATATATAAGATTAAAATATAAATAAATATAATTAAAGTGTAAAAAAATGAGATTAAAATTCAGGACTTAAATTCAATTTAAGGCTTCGATGATTCCAAGTGTATTCGGTGGAAGTATTTTCTCTTAAAATATTTTTGAAAAAATAATAATAATTTATCAAATATTTTTATATAAAAAGTTATAATTAATTTTTCAAAATTTTAAAGTGTTTTATAAATTTTACCAAATATCTACGTTTTTTTAAAAATATTTTTTAAATTTAATAGTTTTTTCTAAAATTACTGTCAAACGCATATATTTGGTAAAATTTAATATTTATTACTTAATAACTTAAATTAATTTTAAGTTAAATTATACTTATAACTTTAAACTTATTATTTAATTCTTACTCTAGATATTAAGATTGTTTGATCAAATTAACTTAAAATTTATTTTAAATCATTAAATTGATATTTTTATTCTCATTAATTATAAATAGGGTAAAGAATGTTGAGTAATAATAAAGGTTGTAGAGTAGTAAATGAAATCTTAAAGATAATTAGGATAAAAGAGAATAAAAAAATGTAGAATGAAGATGCAAATTTAAAAATAAGTAAATTATTTTTATTTATTAATTAAATTTATTTTTTACTTTTAAGTCATAACATTAAGTTATTTTACTAAACATACTTAATTTATTTTTAATGACTTAAATTAATATATTAAATCACTTTAAATTATTAAATTAATTTACCAAACACCCACTAAATCTTTTTTTTTATATGGTGATAATAATTTTTTGAATTAAACTCTATTTCTTTTTAATTTTACATCAAAGTATAATGTTTAAGAAAATTTATAATCCCTCTTCATTAAATACAAAAATTTGTGATTTGTAATCACCAATGGCTAAGGAAGTAGTAAAAATCTATACTATATATAAGATCATAAATGAGGACAATTTTGTTGTGACTATTTTTTACTTATATTTTCATTAAATATTTACCTGGTTGTCATTCATTTTCCGGTATGCCTTCCTCTTTTACTCCACCATCACTTGCAGACTTTTTTTTCTTTCAAAATAAACTTAAATGTTAAAAATAGGGTTGTGCTTGGACTTAAAAATTTAAAAGTTATTGTTTTTAATTTAAAATTAATTTAATATATAATATAAATAACTTTTAAAAAATAAAAATAAAAATAAATAAAATAAAGAAAGCAAGAAAGCAAAGCCAAGGCTACACTTTGTGGCACCAAAGATACAAGAAGAAATTTTATTTAATTTTATTTACTTATTTGATATGTAAGATGTCAATGGTGACGCCAAATGGAAGATGGCAGTATGACACTCAACTTGAAGGTCGAAGTTGGATGGTTTTGAAATTTAAGGGCTTGGCTCTTTCATTTATTTGACTAACGTAACAAAACCATCTTTATTACGACTCCTACGAAATTACATCGAACGTAATATATGATTCCCCACAATTTCTACAAATTAAAATAAACCCATGATAATTTGTAATTATTTAATTGTGAACTCATCGTGGTAAAAATAGTATTAGAATTTTACATAATGCCCCAACATCTTTTCGAATTTTATTTTCCTTCTAAATATTAAGGATTAAGAGGGTATAATTGTTATTAAAAAAATTACTTTCCTTGTTAATACATAAGCATTATCTTATCTTATCCATGTAAACATCAAAGATGTCACATAAAAGACGAAATTTATGTTTTTGGGTAACTATTATCAATTATGTTACTCAACATTGGAAACAATGACATTTTTTTTTTTATAAAAAAAATAAAAAATGAAAATGATGTAGGAAAAGATGGTTAGGGTTTGCTTTAGGAGTACATTGTTTTTGTTTTACACCACGTTTGGTTCTTGAAAGTTACTTGAGAAAAAAAATACTTAAAAAAATGATTTTCTCATACTTAGTTTCACAATGAAAAATATAAAAAAAAATTTATTAATTTTTATCTTTTTTTTTTCTTTTCACTTTTTTCTTCTATTTTCTTTCCTTCGCATTTTCATTCAAATTTTTCGAGAATAAAAAATAATCTTAAATTTTTTCATTAGATGGTTCATATAGAAATTTAGAGTCTGTAATCTTATTTAAATACATGCAAAATAAAATTATAATTTAATATTAAAAATATTATTAATGGCATAAAAATGTGATTGAAGTAGGAAAAAAATTATTTAAATATGTATAGTGAATGGATACAAATATTATGATCAAGTAAGAAAAAAAATGTGATCATGACAAGAGGTACATGATTGAATATAAAATTAGAAAAAGCGAGATTTGATTCACTAATATGAAAATATAGGGAAAAAATAACCTCAAAATTTTTAAATTAATATTATTTTCATCTATTTAAAAATAGTTTGAAATACATCTTGTTTTTTAATTAGTGATCAAATTATTCCCAAAAATATCTTTTTACTTGTCATGTCATTCAAATCAATTGACAACTAGACTCATTCGTATAAATGTTTTTATTCCTTTTAATATTTTATTATTATTATTATTATTTGAGATTTTTTTTCCCTAGAAAAATTATAAAGTAAGAATTTGAAAAAAAAACAGTTTATTCTAGAATTAATAAGTTAAAAATAAGTTTGATAATAAAAAACCAATAATAAATTTGTATTTATTATCTAATATTAATAATTGATTAATATAATAGAGAATAAAATTTGTTGTAAGAGTTTTTCAAATATAAAATATTTTACAATATGGTTGTAATTTGATATATAGTATAAAAATAAATAAATAAATATTTTATATTAAATAAATGAGTCATAATTAAAATAATTATATATTATTAAATTTATTATTTAATAAATAATCTTATTACTTTTTGAATTGATAATTATGATTAAATAGGACAATATTTCCTCTTAAAATTCTAGAAAATAAAAAAAAAAATATTAATCCTATTTAAATAGGATTTTTTTGCACAATATTTCCAAAAAATTTAGGAAGTTAAAATAAGAATCCTACGAAGTGTTTGTTTCTAGAGAAAAAAAATCTCAAATAATAAAATAAAAAAATATCTAAAATGAAGTGAAATATCTACATGGAAGAGTCTAGTTATTAACTGATTTGGATTTTATAGCAAGTAAAGTGACATTTTTTGGAAATAATTGGATGCTTTATTAAAAAATGCATGTATTTCAAATTATTTTTAAATAGATGAAGATAATACTAATTAAAAAAATTTGAAGTTCTTTTTTCCATATATTTTCATATTAATAAATCAAATCTCACTTTTTCCTATAAAATTTCAATATGTTATGCATATCACATGATGTAATTTTTCCCAAATTTAATAAAATTAAATTTATTAATCAATTCTTTTACATTATGTTTGGCTCCATAAAAATATCAAAGAAAATATTTTGTTATATTTAATTATCATAAAAATATAAAATTTAAATTTAATTATAATTAATTTAAAATTTATTTTTTAAATTACTGAAATTTGGTATATATAATTTGTTAACCTTAAGAGTATGTTTGGTTCTCATAAAATTTGAGGAAAAATGTGAGAAATAAGAAAATGGAGGCAAAAAGTAGAAGAAAAATAAAAAATAGATTCAAAGTTAATAAATATTTTAAATGTTTTTTCAAACTCATTTAACTTATTTTCCTATATTATATAAAAATTAAATAATTTTCAAATGTATAAATTTTTAATTAATTTTAATTTTATTTTATTTTTTATATATATTTTCTATAATGAAACAAATTATGAGAAAACCATTTTCCTTTCCGTTTTCTTTTTTAGATTATGTTTGGTTCTCTAAAAATTTGAGGGAAAGAAAATAGAGAGGAAAAATAAAAAGAAAAAAAAAATGAAGGAAAATGAAATTATGTTTGATTAAATATAAAAATTAAATAATTTTAAAATGAATAAATTACTAACTAATTTTAATTATATTTGATTTTCTTCCTTCCATATTTTTTACGGTGAAATCAAACATATAAAAAACATCTTTAACATTTATTTTCTTTCCCTAATAGTTTCAGATAACCAAACATAATCTTAATGCTTTACAGAAACTAAATTTAAAGAATATTTGTTTTTTCAGCATTTTGTTGAAAACAATTTGTTTTCAGATTTTAAATTGTTTGTTTTTTTTATTTTTTTAATGACTTATAATAAATTTTTGGTTGAATAGAAAAATAAAATATTTTGATTTTTTCTAAATAGAAAAAAATACTATGTTAAATTTTTTTTACTTTCTAATATTTAATAGCAATAAAATATTAAAAAATAAATAATTTAATACTTAACATTATTAAATATTAAAATTAAATAAAAAGTACAAACATGAAGGATAGGATTAAAAGGCTAGTACCTTCCGTAATTCCGTAAATTTCTCCACCTTAATCCCATCTCTTTTGACCTTCCACGTATTTTGAAAGTTTGATATTATTGGAAATGAGACAAAGTAAGAGGCTACACTTAGATTAGATTAACCTTGAAAATGTGGCCTAAGTGTAAACGCAAAGAGCCATGCAGCCCTGACCCACTCATCCAACAAATGAGAATGAACCACATAGCCCCACAAAGGAAGCAACCCCCGCAGTGCGCATGGCTATTAGCTCCGGTCGTGGTTTCAATTTTCCAAATTCCAGGTCCATGCCAAAAGGGCACGTGCTTGTTGTTATCCTCACGTCACCATCCAGCCACATAACACAAAACCTACATGACATTTCGTGTCAGGGAGGTAGCTTTGCCGAATCTTCTATGCCCCCCTGTCCCAGTCCCAATTTCCTATAACCTTCCCCCTTTTCTCCTCTTTCCCAAACTCTTCACCTTCCTAGAAGCCCAGACCGCGGCCAAAAATATCCAATTTCCGTACCCTATTTAAAACCCCCCATATCCAGTCTTCTCGTATCGTTTTATGTGGATGTGAGAAGATGAAGAAACAAGGGAAAAGCAGAAGAGCAGCGGTTAAGGTGGTTTACATATCAAGCCCCATGAAAGTGAAGACTTCTGCTTCCAAGTTCAGAGCTCTCGTCCAGGAGCTCACCGGTCGGGACTCCGATGTGGAGCGCTACATGGAGAATAAAGAGAGGGAGGAGTCTCGGAAAATGGTTATGGGGGATCAAGGGTCGGGGGCTGTTGATCATTCCAGTTCCAGCTCTGAGTCTCTACTGTTCGGCCTTTTTGACATGGACTCATTCATGCCTAGGGAGGAAGAGGGGTCTGTGGGGATGATGTTCCCATCAAGCTTTTTGTGCGAACCATTTCGTCAGATGGATGGGATGATGAGAAGGCTTGATGGGGTGTGAGTTTTGTGTACCTATTTCTCGTTTTTGGGAAATTTGCACATCGTTTATAGTTTACATACAGTTAATTATAATACATCATTGTAATTAATTAAACATTAGTCTAGACTTAGTTTTTTATGTTGATATATAAATATCTCTCTCTCTCTCTCTCTCTCTCTCTCGCTCCCCGTCTGAGGTTTGGACTAAAAACAAATACCTCTTATATCAAATGCCTCTCTCTCTCTCTCTTTTACTCTTGAAAGGTTAATTTCACTCCCCTCTTCCTTTGTGGTTTGGGTTAAAAACACCGACTTCCCTTAAGAAATGTTATCAAATGCCTCCTCTCTCTCTCTCTCTCTCTCTCTCTGTTTGGAAGTCCCTACATTACATCACATCTCTTTCCATCCAAATTACATTTTGTTAAGAAGTCGTTACTTCATTTCATTTCTCTTATCTTTTAAGGTTTGGATTAATTTCATTTCTTAAAGAATTCTCGTTAAAAATTTTATCAAATGCTTCTTCTAACCTTTTTATTTCTAATTTTTACTCATTTCTCATCTCATTCAATATAAGGAAGGCATTGAATGAAATTTTAGACCTATAAAAACAAGATATATTTAGTTAAAACCTCGAGAAAATGAATAAAATTAGTTTGATTTATAATATAGTTAATCTTTTAAAAATCAATTATAATTATAATTAATGGTCAAATAGACATGGTTGTTATTTTTGAAACGATAACAAAGACACCCATAACTTTAACCATTTTATGATTGTTTTGCATCGCTTTAAGGAAAGAAAGTATAAAGCTATTGACATTTACACTTTCCATATCATTTTCAGTATGGATAAAGATATTTACGGGATGGACATCATTTTTTATCTTTTATTTTTTATTTTTTTAATAAAATTTTTTTAAAAATTATTATTAAATTTTTTTAAAATTAAAGCTATAAATTTGTTTTTTTATTTGAAACCCAAAAAAGAAAAAGGAAAAATAGAAATACCCTTTCCATCACATTCAAGGCCCATTTCTTGCCCACCAACTATTAGGAAATCCAATGAAAGATTTCTTCAAAAACCCACAGCCAAACACATGGAATTGGTCATGGGTTTGGTCGTCCTTTTTTTTAGTTTATAATTTTTTAAAAATATATTTATTTCTATACTGCAGCGAATGGTAGCATGCCACGGAAGAATTGGCCACCGCGTAGAAACTGAATCATGTGTTAGAAAACTGCACCAAGAAAGAGAAAACAGCAGCCACATGCTTTTACTTTTTCCATGGTCAATTAAAATACAAGTGTTGAGAAAATATCTCTCAGGCTTGTACCATCTCATTGCTTGTTCATATTTTGTCACCTCTAAACTTAAAATTAAAAAAAAAAAGCGAAAGCTATTTGGATTTTAAAATAATTAAACGAATTTTAATTATTACAAAAATAAATTTTATTTTTTTAATGAAATAACATTTTGTTTTATTTATTTTAACCATTAATTAATTTTTTATGAAATCATGAGTATTTTTTCAAGGAAAACCTTCTATTTTGAAATTAATTTATCAAGTTGATGATAAAATTCATGGACGTTTTGGTGGGATATTATCCACTTGTTACACAACAACCCCTTAAAGGGTAAGAGGGACAACGGGTAAGAGAAATGGAGGTTTGGGCTTTACAGGGATTTGGTGTTGCTCATATTTTACAGGAGATGCTCATATTTTTACAAATAATTAATTCTTGATGAAATCATAATAATATGAATGAATAGTTATATCACATTAGTATGCTAATATGGTATACTATTTTTTCAATAGAAAATATGTCGATAGCTTTGCTCTTTGAAGGATCATGTATAGTAGAAATTAAATTCAGGGAGATATCATTTAAAAAAACAAAAAAAAAACAATTAGTAGGTGCATTATTTAATTCAATAATTAAATTAAATTTTTTTAAAAAAATCAACACTTTCAATTTAAAGATAGACCAAATAATACACTTTGCATACTCAATTCATATTAAAAACAAATCATAAATAAACATTTTACTCTAGTCCACTAATAGTCACGTTGTACTCAAATACTATGACTTACACTAGGTAGTTAGTCTTACTTTATTCCTTTTACTGATAGGCAAGATGATTTTCGATCAATGGTAAACTAAAGGTTAATAATATCCTTCTTGTTGATTGGAGTTGCACTCCAACACTACCCTTATTAACGGTGATCAAGGTCAACAACTTATCCCTTTGACCGAGGTCATAATGAAAGTTTAAAAAAATTATAAATAAATCATGATAATTAAAAATAAAATTCACTTATACAATAATAGACAAATCATATGATATTCTCAATTCATTTAATAGGCAAAGAACAAATCAAATCACATTTCATAAAAATATTATTTGATCCACTCTATAGAATTCAAATATTTTAATACTTTAAAAATATATGAAAATAGATAAGAAATTATAAAATGATTTGTTACCCTTATCTAAAAGAATTCATTCAAATTCCTAGAGAATTAATCAATACCTTTAAATTGCAAAAAGAAATAAATACTAAAATTTTCTATCTTCTAACTTTTCAAATTAAAGTTTTTCAAACACCTTTTTTCTTTTCCTCTTTATTTTGTCTTTTCAATTTTTGATATGGAGAAACCATAATCGAAAGAAAACTCAAATGTATTAATCGAGCTCACCCTCTTGAAATGAGAAGAAGAAATCGAAAAAAAACAATTATACATTAAATTAATGGAATGTAGGCATACAATTAATCAAATAACATATAGGTAAGACAACTTCTTACCAAAGAAGAGCATGACTCTAAAAGATGTTGATTTTTTTGAGCTCAGTTACTCCATTCTTTTTTGGGGAGATAAAGATATTCAACTCTTAAAGGAACAAAAAATATCTAATTTATCTTTTTTTTTAAATAAATAAATAAATAAAATACAAAAATTTCCCTATATTCAAGATAGGTCATTTTAAAATTTTAAAATTCATAAATATCCCTCAAGGTAGGAATATTACAGTATCTTCCACCTTGTGCTTCTATCTCCTTTCTAGTACTTTTAATTTTTGGAGTCCCATTGCTTTTTCCTCCGCCAGGTTGGATGTTTGTGATCTCTTTGCAAGACTTAATGGTCCATCGCACCTTCCCATATGACTAGCACTCAAGGCTAGGGCCTTATGATTGAGTTCAACTCATTCCTTTGACAAACCATATGTTTGGGCTTCAATCATGTGCAAATACATCGATCTCTTTCCTTTGAGTGTAGCTGGGTACGTATCTCACTCTTCCTCACTGATGTTGTTCTTTAGCTGCATGCTAGAGTTTACTGGAATATCAATCTTAGTTCCTATCATCATAGGAATCATGCCCTCTACAGTCCCATCCAATCATTTCAAACATATTATTTAAATAAAAAAAAAACAAATTAGCTTAAGAAGAAGAAGAAATATATTTATTTTACAATATTTTCTTTATATTTTATGAAATTTATTGAAATATTTTGTACATAAATCTTAAAATTTGTGCTTTTGTCAAGATTTCCTATTAGAATTTATTATTAACACTAATTATTAAAATTTAGTGTAAAAAATATTGCTGAAATGTGTGGTTGAAATTTATTCCTATTATTATTATTATTATTATTATTATTATTATTTATTAATAATTAAAAATAAAAATAAAAATTGGAGAGCCTAGTTTAAAAGAAAACCCAAATTTTATCCTCTCCATTACACGATTAGTACCTTTTATTCAACTCAAGATGATAGAAAAATCTAACCTTCTATTATTACTAAATAACCATAAATACTCGTATCCCAGTCCCAAGTCTAGGAGAAGTTTAGAGTGTTTGAATAATTAATTAAAGTGGTCATAGTTGGTAAATACATGCTTAAAGGGAAAAGAAAAAAAGAAATAACTCAAGCTAGAGATGGTAAGGATGACTTCAAATTTAGTGCCTACAATAAGGAAGGTTCTTAGATAATGTCTTGGTTATAGAACTCAATATAGCCAAAGATTTGTAACGAGGGAAATTTGAGATCGTTCATCAAATTTATTCAAAAGTGGGAGATGTTACTCTGATTTACAAACTAAAGAATAGAATTTATATCATAATACCAAAAAGATAATCTTTTAATGCTTAGATGTGAGGGTTGTGACTCAAATTAGATCATCATTAAAATTAAAAAATACAGTATGATAAAGATGCAATCATGTATTAGGAGTTTATTGGAAGGGAGTTTTTTTTTTTTTTGGTTTACATGATGATGTTGATGATATTGGAGTCCCAATTCTTGCTTAAGTACTCTACTTTACTTGGGGAAGATTTAACAATTATTAGAAGGGAAGGATGAAAAGGCATTATGCTAGATCAAAACTTTGTCAATGGCTTGACATAAGTTAATATCCAACTAAAAAAAAAAGACTATTGTCACCATTATTGGCCAAACTATTGGTATTGCTATTATTACCTTTGCAACGAAACCAAGAAAAAGTGAAGACAGAAGGTTGATCAACAGGGACTCTTAATAGTGTACTTTCTATTGGAGGCTAATAAACATGCTAGAGAGTTATGTTGAAAACTCCATGGAAAGCCTCTAAGTCTTTTTGAAAAGGAAAGGAAGGTCGAGGACGAATTCAAGTGTGGGCTCACATTTTTCACGTGCCCCACTCAATGGAGAAACTCATTTTTTACTGTGAAAATTTGATTTTATAAAAAATTGAGAAAACAAAATAAGAAATAAAACCTAACGCAACTCCTTTTAAAGGAAAAACATGTCTACGAAAAACTGAGTTTAGATTAAGGGTCGTGTTACTTATTAGGAAAGTATCATAAGGTAGAACCTATCTAAACCCTAAAGAGGTCTCTACTAATCAAGTAGAGGTAACTATGGTAATTGATAAATTAGTGGATACCAAATGACATATACAAGAATAATGCAATGATGATATTAAATGAATCAAAGTAGGTCAAACATATTAATAGAATCACATAAATGTAGAAGGGAAAAAGTATATCTCAATAGCAAACAACATGCTTTCATAGAAAATAGGGTTAACTTACAAGAAAAAATAATGGATATAAAATCATGACAAAACCTCATAATATCTATAACATGTGTGCAACTTAAACTAGGGAATAAAGAAGTGATAGTATAAGAGCAATACAAAATAAGACGCGATAATCATCTTTGTGTCTTTATTAAGAATGCCTATTGCTAGTAACCTTAATTAACAGTGACCTAATCCATAAAAAATATATAACGATCTTAAGGTATCACCTATAGGTTAAAGCCCCCTGATGACTTCAACATATGCTTAGTATTCTCTCAAGGTTAAGAGTCCATGTAGTATGGTAGCTTGGTGACTCATGACTACTCAATAGTTAATGTCATGATTAACCATAAGTCCTATCCAATGTGTAACCATACACACTAATGCACTCATCATGGGAAACCCATCTTGATGATCAAGACCAGTCATCTCTCTAGTTCGGTGGTAGTGTACTACAACTTCATATGGAATGCCTAAGTTCATGAACTAGTTGTAAGCATCTTATCAATCTTGTAAGAAATCCATGACTTGTTCGTATAACACCTAAGTACAATGCTAGTAATGTAAGCCTGAATGCTCAAATCAATATCAATACAAATGATAGTTAGATAAGTGGAAACTCAGGTTTAACTTTGTTACATCATGTCTTGCTTTTAAGTGTTCTATCCTAACAAAAAGGTAGCGAACTTAGTTGTTTAATGTTGATGATACCCAAAACAATTTTTCCATATTATCTTTGATAATTTTACTTAAACAAACTTTTCTTCAAAGAAATTTAATAAAATTTGTCAATTTATAGCTAAAATTGAAAAATCAAATTTTGATTTACCTAGAATTAGATTCTGAAAGTATTTTTTTACTGGATTCAAATAAGGGGTATTTTTTTATTTACATTGTAAACTTAAAACAAATTGAGATATAAATGACAAAATAATAAATGAGGACATTTACTTGAGTAAAATTGTATAATGCTATTAACATAGCTATTATGAGTGAAATTGTGCCATGTGCCTAATCTATGCATCAATCAAATTGCACACCCCTTTGCACACTTATCTATGAACCACTCAAATTAGGCACCTCCAATGTGCACCGCTTAAATTGTGCAACTTCAATGCACCACTTGAATAATGGTCACTACTCAAATTACACACCATCTTCCTTCAAAACATGCGTACCTTTCAAATTGTGCACTTGTTTTCTCGCACTATCAATTCAACTCAAGTTGTCCACTAACCCTATATACCACTTATGCAATTTTTCCTCTCTTGTTTTAACTTAGTATTTTTTTTAGTTTTAGAGTATGTTTTATAAGTTATCTTTTTTCCTTCGTTGAAGAACCTTTCATAGTCTTTTTATTGTGAAAATCATGGAATAATTCAATGATCAACTATACACAAACTCAAGCAATATTAAACCATCTCAATCCAAAATATCAAATTTACATTTTATTTGTTCCATCAAAGCCCAGTATGTGCTATTCAAGTTACTTATATACTAGTACAACTATCATATACAATTATATTTTTCTATTTATGTTAATATTACAAAACTTTCCAATATGAAAACATTTATACTTCAAAAACACAACATCCCAAATTCCTTAGTTGTAACACCATAACTCAACTTCTTTTTCTTTCTTGCTCCATTCTTGCTTAGTCTATAGAAAATAATTTTACACAAGAGTGGTGAGCTACAACTCAGTAGACAAGAGTTTGATTATCAAAAAAGAATTTGTAAAATACTTACGTAAAATATTTTGCATAACATAGAACAACAAATCATATAAATCATAGATTTTTCACTTCATATGTATAGTTATATCCATTGTTTTTAAAATCAGATCGGACTAATCAGTCCAACTGGTTGGACCGTCAATCGACCACCTCTTCGATCTGGTTTGATGGAATGGGCCGCTTGGGAGTTGAACCATCATCAAATCATTCGAATTGGCGGTCCAATTGTCAAACCAGATGAGCCGATTGGCTTCCAATGAACCGATCAACCTATGTTTGACCCAAAAACACATGGGCTTTTTGCTCTCATTATGGCCCAATCTATCAACATGCAACACATTCGTCTGAGCCTCCAACTAGTTTATAAGCATAGTTCATGTGGAATGTATTTATTCTACATATGGAGTTCATAATATTCTAATGTGGGATTGGTTGTATTACAAAGAAAAAACACTTTGCACAATGAGGGCCTAAGCCTTGGACCTATCATTAACAAAATGCACATGTGACTGCTAAGCTACTTAACCACCTTATTAAATGATGCACTAAAGCTATATATTAATGTTCTTTATTAATTTTTATCATATAAAACATTTAAAAACAAATGTAAATTTTTACATTTATTTTTATTTTTATAATAGTTATTAATGAAAAGTATGAAAATATTATAAATTCATTAATATAATAATTTAAAATTTCTAAAATAATAAAATATATAAATATATAGATAAAATTAAATATTATAATTCTTTTCATCTTAAATATGTCTTTATATTTAAATATTATACATATTCTATTAAATAAAATTTAATATATTAATACATCTATATTTATCTTTATTATTTAATTTGACATATCAATTACAAAAAATAAAATATTATTTAAAATTTGAATTATATCTATATATTTTTTAATTTCTCAAAATTATTTTAAATTTTAATAAAATATAAATTATATATTTATGACGTTACTGGTTCGACTACCAATTTGACCATTAAAGTGTGAACGGGTAACTTTTTCGATTCAATGACTTATTCGATTTTTAAAACATTAGTTATATCATATCCAACAATAGTTATCACACCATCTATCTTTCTTGAATACAGTTTTTTCCATAAGCTATATTAGTTATAATAGTACATAAAAAATTATGAAGCTCTTACCCAAGGACATGCCTTTTTGACCTCCCCCCATCCCATTAATCCATGCATGGATTTTCTCATGATCAGGGAATAAAGTAATTCAAGCTTCCTAATAACCCTAAACTTGGTGCTCTTTATTTTCTTTCTTATACACCACACGATTAGGTTTCACTTCTTCACCGATTATTTTCATGTCAATGACATTGTAGAGTCCTAGTGTCGATTTTTCGAGTGTTTACCAATGTTATCCTACTCCTTATTGGTTTGAACAATACCTGAATTTATTGTTGCTTCTGAGAAACTTTTAGAGTCCTTTCAAAGGGATTTTCGACACCATGTTGCCACGATCTTAGTAGCACCCTAGGAGTCTCCCAAGTTTCTTCCTGTTTGGAGCTTAGGAGAAGTTTTGATTTAGGCAAGGATCGACTATCGATTGATTTAGGCAATTGATTCATTTGTTTCAATCAGTCGACCATTTTTTCAACTAGCCAAAACTATTGTGTAAGCCATGAGAAGCTATATTTTGGTCTTCAAGCTTGAAAACTCATTAGGCTTAGAAAGTTCCTCATGGGACTCTAGGTAGTCCCCTTGCTATACCACCCATGATCCTATATGTGATAATAGTGAGGTGATGACACAATTTGAGGAACCAAGAAACTATAAAAAAAAGGTAAACACATAAAGAAGAAGTACCACCTTATTTTTTAGGTAGTATAGAAAAGTGATGTTACCATGGAGAAGGTACTTTCTATGGAAAACATGAAAAATTCCTTCACCAAGACTTTGTTGAGGAAGTATTTGAAGGTCATAAGGATAAAATAGGTGTTAGATGTATATCCAACATACTTTGAGGGCTAGTAAGAGATTGTTAGGATAAAAACCCTTAAAAAAATAGGACATGATATAATAAGATATAATTCCATTAATGTGTATATTATGATTTCAATTTCACTTTATTATCTTATTTATTTGAGCATTTAGACCTACATATGAAGCGCATCTCAATAAAGTGTCCTCCCTCATCCACCTATGAAGTGCACCTTACAAAGCCCACATCTCAAAGCACTACCTTGATTGCTCCACATTATAGTCGAGTCATATCTTCCTACCATTGTGTTGATCAAGGTAGTGCAACGCCCTTGAATATTTGATCAATCTATCTATACTCCCATGCCATTGTACTAAAAATAATAATAATAAAAAGCCATAGTCCTATACTTCATGCAGACATTTTATAGAGATACAAAATTAATTGTTTATGGAGATAATTTTAATTATTGCTTAATCATTGTCAATTTCTTATCTTGTTAAAGATGAGAGACATAGTAATTCCACATATAAAATAGTACAATCAGTATTTTTGTCAAGGTACATATGAAAATGTCTATAAGCTTAGAATTTGAGTCAAGATTATTAATTAACACATAAAAGTGAGTGTTAAGACAATAAGTAGTGTCTATATGTTGGCAATTTTGTTCCTTATAATGTATGGTCATAGAAGTCTCTTTAGATAGTGACTTTCTTCCCATTGAAGATTAAGTGTTATTGTTCGTCAAATCAGAAAGTCACTGGTACATCTAAAAAGGTTTGACTTGTGGCAAATCAAGTTTTGTTGAGGTACTAAAAGGATCGATTTTGTTTTAAACTTAAAATGATTTAAAATTGATTTTTAAATAGAGTAGGACCATTCAAGCAACTTGGAATGCTCAAGTGCTCAGGACCACTTAAGCAAACCATACAACTTAAGCGCCCAAGGCGCTCAAGCAATGAGTAAGTTAGCATAAACAGTCATGTAGATTTTGCCGAGATTTTTTCATGCAAATATGATTTAGAACTCTTTCAAAATTGAAACTTTTCGGGTTTTTGCCTATAAATACCCGCCTATTAACCTCTTAAGGGTTAAAGACCAAAGAGACCACATTGAGATCATTTAGAGAACTTTCATTCTTTAGAGAGGGTCTCCGAGAGAGAAAAATTCAAGTGTCACACCATTCTTGATCTCTCATTCAAGGATTGATTATTTGAATATTGGTTTGAAGACCTTCATCCATTTGACGAGGCTAAAGTGATCCACTAGAGCAATCGAGGGTTGTTGTGTCACGGACATGAATCAAGTCGTAAGTACTAGAGAGTAAGTCTTTAGGGTAAAGCGACCATGTTAATCTATGTAACTTGATTTCGTATAGTGGATTTAAATTAGTAGGTCTTAGTCTTTGTGATTTTTTATCTCCATAGTTAGTGTGAGAGTTTTCCATATAAAAATCTTATGTTTCATTGTCTCTATATTTTATATTTGATATTCTATTTAAATTGTCCATAAAGAATAGAAAAGATTATTCATAACATCTCGCAGGTTAAAAGAATTGGGTATGACATATAAATTTTTATTGAAAAATTTTAAATCACTCATTCACCCCCTTTCTAGATCCCTATTGGATTTTTTATTTTTCAGTGAGGTTTTCTTATAATTAAAATAAGGATTGTATAATGCATTTTGAGTGTTAATTGGTTCTCCTAACTCAAATATGAGTCTTGTTTGAGGACTAATATGTGAAACTAGTGAAGAATGCAACAAAAATAAAATAAAAACCATGATTTAAATGACTTCCAAGGAAACAAGGATTTCACAATGTTGATGGGTGTAAGGAATGAACAAAAGAAACTCAAATTGATAAGCAAAAGTCAAACCAATTTAAAAGAAGCTAAAGCTGAAAATCAATGCATGAATTCGAAATTCGAAATTCAAAATCATCAAAACCGAATGAGTAACTCATTTCAAAAATCAGAAGAACTCATCCCAAAATCAAGAACCTCATTTCAAAATAAGGAAGCTCAATTTCAAATTAACATTGTCCATTTCTAAGTGAGCAACCTCATTTTGGAATTGTCATTTTGTTATTTTAAAGTTGTCATTTTATTACTTTGAAATCAATTCTAAAATTATGACATTAGATTTTTCGTATGTCTTTTCAAGATTCTCATTGTTATTTCATAGCAAGTGGCCGATAAGATAGTGTTGCATGTCCTTTTAGGGTTAAATAGTATACAAACTCTCATTGTTAGGGTTTGAGAGAGGATTTACATCCATCCAAGTATGTACTTTGTTTTGGTTTTCTTTAGTTTAATAGAAATTTAGTTTTCCTTTGTATTTTCTTTTCTATTTTCTTAGCAACCAAACATGAGTTCTTTAAGAGAGATCTTTCCACTATGTTTGGTTGATTGTATGTGACTTGGAGAAAGGAATTATGAGAAGGAGAATTCATATGAGGAATCATGGAAGGTGGCTTCCTTCCTAAAGTCATTAATTTTACGTTTCAAGTGTGATGGAATACATTCTCTAAGTAGTTCCTCTCAATCAAGGGATGGTTAAGTCTAAACTTGATTCTAGTGATATTTGATTACATCTTGATCATTAGATAACTTATTTTGATTGATTGTAGATAAGATTGAGAAGAATTTTGCGGATGAATATAAGGTTTGATTATTAAAATAATAAACAAAGGTTAAGGTTCATTTTAATTAGTTTTTAGATCTAAAGTAAACTGTCAAATCAGATTTCCAAATTTAAACCAATTTTAAGATATGGTTTAGTCTTGGATTGATTGTCAAAGTGAGAAAAATTCCACTTTCTTTCATGACATCGAACTTGTGATGTTCTCTAAACATTTTCTTTAATTTTGTTTTGTTTTTATTTGATGTTTTAAACTTAAATAACAAAACACATTAGTGATAATCTCAGAGAATAAAAACTTAGATACTACAAGTAGTAGTGATTCTTTATCTAGTTTTCCTTAACTAGAATCATTACGTATTTTAAGCTTTAGTATTATTATGTGACTAGAATTCACCTGTCTTTCTACATTTTAATGGTTGTTGTAGAAGTAATTTTTCATCTCAAGATTCATCTAAAAAGAGGCTAGAACAAGTGCAGAATAGAGGACCAATTAGGGACATTTAAGATGACTAGTTGTGTGGCATGGTAGCAGCTTAAAAGTGAGTTAACTTCTATAAGCTTGAAATTATACTTATGTATTAAAAAAGAAATATTAAATGTTGAAAGGAAAAAAACTTAAAGCATAAGAAGCAACTTAGAAATTCTCTTTTTCTTTTAGAAACTTAGAATTGAAAGTGGAAGAAAAATGAACTTACATAATAAATAGAGAAGTTGCTATTCTAAAACTCTATTTTGTTTTTTCTTATGGTTCTTTGAACTGAAAGTACTAGTTATCTAAATAATAATTTTAGGTTATGTATGAGTTATAAAAATGGTTAACATGCTAAATATTTATTGTTGAGAAAATATTGATCATATGTGATGATGAAATTACAAATATGATATTGATTGAAATGCTAAAATTTATTGTTTATGGTTGAGATATACTCTCTCTCTCTCTCTCTATATATATATATATATATATGTATGTATGCATGCATATACATATGTATGTATGTATGTATGTATTGTTATGTTTGGAAACTAACTTTGATTTGTGGCATAAGCAACATGGAGAAGTGCTTAAGGCTTTGTAAATTCAAATTAAGGCATCATGTTGGGTTGTCTTATAAAAAATAATAAGGGGGATCCTTAGGTGAGGGCTGTAGGGACCCCTCTCCTTGGGAAACACGTGGCACGCAGCTCATAGTGACGCGTGGCACGTGTTATCAGCCGGACCTTCATCATCCGGATTCCCCTGAGGATATGCATGGTGCAGTTATCCTATCCGGACCGCCTCAAGGAAAGGCAAACGACGTTTCAGCTTCTCCTATCCAAGGAAGAGCAAACGACGCTGGCAGAGCGTAGACATCCGGATAATCTCCACAACACATCCGGATAATCAGCATGAGCCATCCGGATATAAATCGTCTGGATGGTCAATTAAAGTAAAGCGAGTCTTACACGCAATCACAACAAGCAGCCATGGCCCACACCTTGTCACCTGCAGAGTGAGAAGACAAGAGGAAGTGACAGCAAGTCACTTCCCACGATCATTCTACATAATCACTTCCCACGATCTCTGACAGCCGCATCACCTACCATGGTCTCTGACAGCCATTCGTAGGGTGATAATGCTCCTACTGACACCTATTATCATCATTACAACATAAAATATCTCCTCACCATTAATGAAAGGAGTAGTACCCCTGAAGCTGTATATATATGCCTTCACACGCAGAAGAAGGGGATCCCCTGGTAACCTTTTGATACCTAGTAAAAGGCCAACTGATTTATATCTCTCTCTCTTACCATGGCTAACAAAACCATCGGAGGGTGTGTCCGAACACCCTGTCCGGATGCCTTTTGCAGGTACAAACCGCTGAATCAAGAACCCTTTGTGTGTTGAGAATCGCGTGTCCATCCATCTAGCAGCAACGTGGACCACCGGATACGCGAGGCGACAACAAGGGCCCTTAAAGGAAGAAAGGTATAATATACCTTAGGATGAAAGATCCAAAATAATTTTTTGGAAGATCCATGTGTAAATATAATAAGGGGGCATAAAAGTATGTCCCTGGGTGAGAATTCCTAAAATACAGATTTTCATAGTTACAAATAACTAATGAATCCAAGAAAGGTATTTAAAAGTCTCATGAAAGGTATATATGGTAAGCTTAAAATTGTAGATGGTGAAAATATTTACATACCTTGGTGATGTTATATACTATTGAATGAACTTCTACTTGATGGAGAAGAGTTGTGGCTCATTTTTTTCAAAAATAATTTTTTTCTTACAAAGGTCAAGGTGTATAAGAGAGGAGACGTACTTGAACCATGATGTGAAGCCTAAGAAGATTTTGTTAGCTATATTACATATGGAATTTTTGTGTATTTTGAGTGTTTTTCGTTACATGGTGTTGTATGTTGAAATAAGACAAGGGTTGTAATATTAGGTTATGTATATTAGAATATGTGGTGAAGGTTCTTGTCTTTTAAGCACATATTTGATTTTGATAGTATAAATTTAAGCTTCTTTTTTGGTTGTAAGAGAGTTTTTAAGGTTTCATATTCTTTAATGAAGTTTAAGGATGTTTTTAAGGAGTTTCAGATGTGAAAAAATGGAGAGAGTATGAAAAATAAGCAAATTTCATATCGGAGTGGTTAGCTTAGGTTTTAGGTGGGTCAATCTTCTATACACACATTTTAGAAGTGCACCAGGCTTGGGTGCACATTTCCAAGTGTGCTTGAGGTGCACTAAACTTTAGCATACATATTTTCATCAAGATTGGGTACACATCCCTTACGGGGTTGGAAGTGCATCATATTTCTTCATGAAAGATACACCACTTAATTTATTCCAAAGATGAGTTTACTTCCTTGAACTTAAGTGCATCAAGTCTCTTTAAGTAGGCCAATTTTAAAAATAAATATCAGTATTTATTATTTTGTCATTTATTTTTCTACTATTTTAAGTTTATAATGTAAATACATAAACACCCTAGTTCAAATTTAATAAAAATACTTTTAGAAGCAAGCTCCATGTAAACCCAAAGTATGATTTTTCAGTTTTAATTATAAAGCGATAGCTTTTACTAAAAATTTTATAAAAAAAGTTTGTTAAAGTAAAATTATTAAAAATAAAAATTTCAAATATATCTATATATATATATATATATTTAGTATTATCAACATGGAAAAAACAAAATCCGACTCTTTTGATCTCAAACCAAGAAAATTTTAAAATTGTCACAACTAGATCAATACACAAGATAAGCTTGAAGTTTTTCAACTCAAAGAACTTTATTTCATAAGTATATCAATGAAAGAAATTTAACCACAAATACTATAATTTCTTTTTAATTCACACTTCGAGTTTTAAATTTTTTTTACGAAAAAAATATAACAAGAGTTTTTTTATAGCAAGAGAATTCTTTTGGGTGTAATTAGGTTTTTAAGTTTTGAAAGTTTAGAATTCTAGTGTCAATTTGGTAATTGTTTTTAAAAATAGTTTTCTATTCTTTATGACCAAAAGTAGGAAAATACATATGGTAACTAGAATAATGTGTTGTTCTTAAAAATAGAAAATATGATATTTTCATATAACAACTTTTAGTTGTTTTCAATTATTTTTCTCAAAGTTGTTTTAAAAAATAATGATATAAATATGAAAAATAATTAAAAATAAAGCATTACATGTAAAAGTCATTTTCAAAATATATTTAAAAACATAGAAAATAGATTAAAAATATTTCAGTTCCCGACATACATTTGTTTTACAAAATATTAGATAACAATTTTTAAAAAACAGTTACTAAAAACTGTTTTTCAAAACTATTTTTGAAAATAATTATCAAACATGCCCTAAACACACCTTGGAATATACTAAATTGATATCCATCTTATCATGGAAGTAGAGGCATGTGCCACTCCATCTTATTATGGAATAAGGCATGTGTGGCACATTACTAAAACACATTAATCAAATGCATTTTTCTTGTGTTTGTCTATGTTTTATCATTAGTGATGTCACATAATACTAGGTTACAACATTTGAATAATATTGTCTTGTAATTTGTATACATAAAAACATTATGTTAAATTAATTGAGAATTTAAATTCCTATATTAATAATATTATTTTACTCAATTCAAGAAACTTGATTCAACACCATGAAAGGTGATCCTAGACTGAAAGACTTGACCAAAAAGTTAAGTTAGGGCAGATGTGACTTAGATTTCTAACTTACCTAAGTTGTGATTTTTTGACTTTTCATTTGAAATTAAGCTATTTTCAACTTTGAATTTCACTTAATTATTCTTTCTAAATTGAAACGTGTAAGATATTATAATTAAGTCACTCTTATTACTTAAAACATATTCAAATTTTAAACTTATGTTGAGATTAAGGTGATTAAGACATTTTTGATAATTGAACAAAATAAAATCATTATCGTTTGATATATTTTTTTAAAGTAGATTAAAAAAAAACTATTTTGTTAATCGAATGTACTACATGGATGTCCTTTTCAATCCAATTGAAATGTATTTAATTCGTTATTGTTAATTTATCGTGAAATTCGATTGATATGATCAGGATTAAAAATGTTTTAGTACTTGACGAAAAAAATTTAAATTTTTCTTTATTATCCTTAAATAAAAACAAAAGAAAAAAAAATCATTCGATGTATTGAGAATGTAAAATTTGGTGGAATGAAAATCTTAAAACCATTTCCATCCCAATGGAAATGCTTCTAGTTCACTATTAGTGAAATTTATGATATTTTGGATAAAATGGTAGAAAGAGTAGGAGGGATGGATGAGCAGCACCGCCAAAGAGCGAAAGAGCGTAAAAGAAGGGAAAATCTTCTCTGGGAGAATCTTAGAAGAAATCATGCGTGGACGGCTGAGATTAAAAGGAGGAAGCCTTTTTTGCCAAATATGGGCCATGCAGAGCCGCGCCATGGTGTGCAGTGTGCTTGGCTAACCCTCGTGTCTCTTCCAAAAAAATTTAATATAATAAAACCAATGTATTTGAGGCGAAAGAAACGGGTTGGGAACGCAGGCGGAGGGGAAGAAAAAAACTTATAATAATAAACAAAAAAGAAAAAGAAAAAGAAAAGAAAAAACCCAAGCAGCTGCGCTCTTCTCTTTTCCCTCTTCTCGTCTCAACACTCTCTCTAGACTTGGCTCCTCTTTCTCTCCGGGCTTGCCCCAATTCGGGTGATTGGATCTGTCATTTCTGTAATTTTCTCATCTGGATCTCTCTAATTCAGCTGTGAATCGAGCAATTTTGGTTATTGACTTTAATTTTCTGGAGAAAATTAGGGCGAGAAAGTGAGGGGAAATGAAGATTCCCTGCTGTTTGGTGTGCCAGACTCGGTACAACGAGGAGGAGAGGGTTCCGTTGCTGCTTCAATGCGGTCATGGCTTCTGCAAGGAGTGTCTCTCTCGATTGTTCTCTGCATCTCCCGATACCAACCTCTCTTGCCCCCGCTGCCGCCACGTGTCGTCCGTGGGGAACTCCGTTCAGGCGCTGAGGAAGAACTACGGCGTCCTCGCGCTAATCCAGTCATCCTCCGCGCCGTCCTCGGCGTTCGACTGCGATTTTACAGATGAAGACGAGGATAACGAGGACGAGCTACTTAACGAAGAGGAGGAGGACGATGAGTCACACCGGCGCCGCCGATGCAGCCGCGGCTCGTACACGTCGAGCTCCAGCTGTGGACCGGTGATCGAGCTGGCGTCGCACCAGGACTTGAGGCTGGTGAAGCGGATTGGGGAAGGGAGGCGCGCCGGAGTGGAAATGTGGGCGGCTGTGCTCTCCGGCGGGTCAGGGCGGTGCCGCCACGGTGTGGCGGCTAAGAAGGTGGTGGTCGGGGAGGACACTGATTTGGGTTGGGTGCAGAACCGACTCGATAATTTGAGGCGTGCATCAATGTGGTGTAGAAATGTGTGCACTTTCCATGGAGCTACGAAAATGGAGGGTTCTCTTTGTCTGATAATGGATAGATGTAATGGTTCCGTTCAGTCCGAAATGCAGCGCAATGAAGGGCGGCTTACTTTGGAGCAAATCCTGAGGTTTTGTTCTCTTGCTTGCTTGTTTATTGGATGAATTATTTGAATTTTATGATTTTCATTTGTGTGTGAACTTCATGTACTGGAACATAAATCTTTACTTGATGCATGCAAGGGATTGTTTGGAAAACATAACTGACTCTGGTTTTAGATGTTACAAAGAAATTGGATCTAGGGTTTGAGATAGTGACTTCCGATAGTGAATCTGTGTTTTGTTTGAGGGTTTCAATGTTAACATTATTGAACATTTACATGCATGCTAAATTATTATAAATTGAATAACTTTTCACTTTGCTTTCACCAGAGGGCCAGCAGCAAAATGGGGAAGTGTTACATTTGTTTGCCTTATACTTGTTATTTTGAGTCTATTGATGACAACTGCAAATTTTGGATGTCTGTTTGCCTTGTTAATTTGTGTCTATACGACAGTGGTAAATGGGAAAAGTGCTACACTTATTTTCCGTGTACTTGTTATTTAGTGTGTATAAACGACAGCGATGAACTGGGAAGTTTAAGATTTGTTTGCCTACCTTTTACTTGTTTTTTGGTGTGTATAAACGACAGCGATGACCTGGGAAGTGTTAGATTTGTTTGCCTACCTTTTACTTGTTCTTTTGTGTGCATTAACGACAGCGATGAACTGGGAAGTGTTAGATTTGTTGCCTACCTTTTACTTGTTATTTTGTGCCGATTAACGGCAGCAGCGAAGCAAACTAAAAAGTGATACATTTTCTTGGCTTTTAATCATTATTCTGTGTTTATAAACAACTATGATGAATGGGGAATATGTTACATTTATTTGCCTTGTTCGTTTGTGTCTATAAACGACAGTGTCATATGGGGAAAGTGTTACATTTTATTTGCCTGTTACATTTTTTTTTTCTGTAAATGACATTGCTGAATGAGTAAATTGTTAATCTTGCTTGGTGCAGTGACAGGAAGCTCTGCATGCATTGGAGCTTAGGTGAAATTGGCTGTCATTTGGTGCCATGACAGCTATACCAATGCATGCGGAGATGAGGTGAAGAGCGTTTTGCTATTTGAGCAACTGCTGTACAATGTGGCACAGATGTGAAATGGATTGTACATTTGGTGTCATAGCTAAAATATATAGTGTGGCCAGGCATGAAGGGCTCTACATCTTATTTGAGATGTTTCATTATGTAGTTTCTCTCCTCATGCACTTGTTCGTGCATGTTGAATGCATTTTCTTATGTGTATCACATGAGTAACAGATTACTTCATTGGTGTCATTTGCATAGCAACATTCAGAGTTAGTTTGGACTAGTTTTAATTTTCTCACCCTACTAGGATCACTCAATTATGAGGCTCAATTGGTGTACAATGCAAACCTGTGAGATTTTAAGAAAGTGGATCCAGTCAATGCACCAACTATCCATATTAATATTTTAAATATAGAAAAAGTCATTTATAGTAGGTCTTAGTTTGGAGATCAAGCTCATTAAATGTTTCAGAATAGGCTAATCTGGACTTCCACATAGAAATTCATAGAAGCTAAGAACATATCTTGATGGAGGTGAGATGCTTATACGTTTTGGAATTGATAACAGCAAACTGTGCACATGGTGAGAATTCTCATCTCAGATTTTAGAGGGTGGAGAGAGAATGTTCTCTTAGAGTCTTTTATGGGAGAATGCAAGCAATGAGGGGTGAAGATCCAATGAGATGATTAATATCTTGACTTTTGACATTTGCTCTACAAACCAAACCTTATTGATTGAATTATAGGTTGAGAAGATTAGAGAAAAGTAGTGTTTTTGTTTGTATCAGAAAATGCAAATATTTATTCCGTAATATTGGGTGCCCAAATTAACTTCACATTTGAGGACTTTTGGGTTGCCAAGCAATTGCTTTAATTTCAAGATGAATATCTATAATGGTTGGAGCTTTCAACAGACTGTACTCCTTTCTTATTAGGCATATAAAATTTATTTAAGAGGCACACATTTGGACCATTAAACTCAAGCTATTTTGCCCAAAATTATAACCAATTTCGAGTTTATAATAAGCTGAAATGGTTATGATGTTGGGGATAACTCTTCCCATGTTCACATTCTGAGTGCTTTTTGATCGCAGGTACGGGGCAGACATTGCACGAGGGGTGGCTGAGCTTCATGCAGCAGGTGTTGTTTGTATGAATCTGAAACCATCCAATCTTCTTTTGGATGCCAATGGTCATGCAGTGGTTTCTGATTATGGACTTCCAGCAATTTTGAAGAAACCTGCCTGCAGGAAAGCTCAATCAGAGTGTGATTCCTCTGGAATCCATTCATGTATGGATTGTACAATGCTCAGTCCACACTACACAGCCCCAGAGGCATGGGAACCACCAGTAAAGAAGCCGTTAAATATATTCTGGGATGATGCAATTGGTATATCTCCTGAGTCTGATGCCTGGAGCTTTGGCTGTACATTGGTGGAAATGTGCACTGGTTCCATCCCGTATGTAACACTTCATTTACTCTCTCCTCCTCCCTCCCTTCTAATGGTAGAGTTGCTTAACAACAAAATTATATTCTTTGTGCAGGTGGGCTGGTTTAAGTGCAGAGGAAATCTATCGAGCTGTTGTCAAGTCTCGCAGACAACCTCCTCAATATGCAGGTGTAGTTGGTGTTGGAATACCTAGGGAATTGTGGAAGATGATTGGTGAATGTCTACAATTCAAGGCATCCAAAAGACCAACTTTTAATGCAATGTTAGCAACATTTCTCCGTCACTTGCAAGAGATACCTCGCAGCCCTCCTGCGAGCCCTGAGAAGTAAGAATTCTAATTTCTAATCATGCCATATTTTAGTTTTTTATTAAGACGCTTTTATACTAGTTGAAAGTAATGTTTTAAAAGGCAAAAGTCAATCCTTAGTCATTTTGCTGAAATGAGGTAAGGTGTTAGCCAACAAAATGAGGTGAGGTGTAAGCCTCCAGACAGAAACTTAAACACAAAAGGAAAAAATAATAAATAATAACAAATAAAAGTAAAGAAAAAAACTCAAAAAATTAGAAAAATGCTAGTAAATCACTAAAGACATAATGACAAGAAAACCATAATATATACTAAGAAAATTGATTGTTTGTCATTTTTAATAGTCTCTAATTAGTTTCTCTTTTTGTAAAATTCAACTCTCTTGTGGCCCTATCAAATAGTCTTCACTCTTCAGCACTACCTTCAATACCACTATTGGATCCTCCATGGAATTGTCCTTATATCTAATTTCTTTTCTCCTTCAGTGTATTGTCTATCCATTCCTCTTCATCATCCATCAATTGCATTGGATCTTTCAATAATAAGATAATGATTATGTATTAGTCCAACCACAACCACACCTAAAAGCTTGTATATTCCTTCCTGCTTTCCATATGGTCCAACTTGTATATTTCTTCTTCTCAATCTTTCTTTCTTTTTGTCATATTTTTTTTTTTCAAAAGCTAAATGAAAGGCAACTAACTTTAATTTTGTAAAAAGTTCAATGCAAGCCTTCAAGCCAAAGCAATCCCAACAGCCCACAAAAGCATAAAACCCATTGAATATTAGGTCTTAAGGCACTTATTAAATATATATCAGAGACACTAAAGCCCCAAACTCATTAAAATCTATTTAATTTTTTTTTTTCATAGGTAAAAAAAAATTTGAGGCTATTTAATATTTGATGCCAAAGACACTAAAGCCCCAAACTCATTAAAATCTATTTAATATTTGAGGCTCAAACCTCAATATTCTCGAGGGCTAATCCATTGCATGTTGCCTTGAGGCAAGCTTCTAGGTGTTAGGTCTCAATAGCCTTTCAAGACATTGGTCGAGATATCTTTATTTTATTGGAAGTGACATCTCTGGAACTCTAGGTGAGACTGTTGGAGCAAGAAGCAACTTAGCAGCTGCTTCTGCTTTGATTGGTCTTCAAAAGCAGATATTTAGATGTGTGCATGTGCAAGTGCTAATATGTCAGCTATTTAACCTGACCTATATATTTTACTTGGTTTGCTTATCATTATGTTTTTTGTGGAAATACAGTGAATTTCCCAGACCTCCTGGAACAAATGTGTCAGAACCAGCGCCTGCACCTTTGGAGGTTTTCCAGGATAATCCCAACCATCTACATCAACTTGTATCTGAAGGGGATTTGAATGGTGTAAGGTTAGTAAATTTTGGTACCTACTTGTGCTAGATCTGTATTTGGAGTATCTTTGGTTCTGTTTCTGATGTTCTCCTCCCTTTCTTTGTTTGTACAGAGATTTGCTTGCAAAGGCTGCATCAGGAGGCAGTAGCATTTCAATTTATTCTCTATTTGAAGCACAAAATTCTGATGGCCAAACTGCTCTCCACTTGGCTTGTAGACGTGGAAGTGCAGAACTTGTTGAGGCAATTTTGGAGTACAGAGAGGCAAATGTGGATGTCCTGGACAGAGATGGGGATCCTCCCCTAGTTTTTGCTTTAGCAGCTGGATCGCCAGAATGCGTTCAGGCTCTCATCAGAAGAGGTGCAAATGTCAGATCTAGGTTGAGGGAAGGCTTTGGTCCATCAGTTGCTCATGTCTGTGCCTTCCATGGCCAACCTGATTGCATGCGTGTAGGTTTTTCCTCAATTACTGGTATTCATGATTCTTCTTCTCAGTTATTCCTCTTCAAATTTTTGTTTTGATATGTGCGTATATTTTCTTCTTTTTTTAATGACAACAGGAGCTACTGTTGGCTGGAGCTGATCCAAATGCAGTGGATGATGAAGGTGAATCTGTGCTGCACAGGGCAATCGCCAAGAAATATACAGATTGTGCCCTTGTCCTTTTGGAAAATGGGGGCTGTGAGTCTATGGCTGTTCTGAATTCCAAAACTCTGACGTGAGTATAGTACTGCCATCCCTTTCCTAAATCTCTCTCTCTCTCTCTACCACTTCACCAATTAGTGGCTTTATTATTTTTTTGTCATGTTTTTTTTTTATCTTTTTTTTTTTTTGATAAGTAAACAAGATATGCATTAGAAAGGCTAAACGCCACAAAGCATACAGGGAGTATACAAGACGGCTACAGCCTCAAAAAGAGAGAGGACCAAAAAGAACTACCTCCCCTTAAGTGGAAGCTATCCACTCCAAAAATCCTATAAGGGAGAAAGACTCCTCACCTAAATACACTTTGGCCCAATTCCACAAGTTACAGACAAAAGAATTCTTTAATTTCTGAATATTCAACGCACCCCCCCTAAAGGCTAACCTATTCCTCTCCTTCCAAACCGTCCAAAAAATATATAACGGAATGGATTTCCAAATCTTTTTCCTTTTCTTCCCTACAAATGAACCCCTCCAGGAGATTAAAGTCTCCTTTACAGTTTCTGGGAGGACCCACTTAACATCTATCAACCCAAAAATAATATCCCATAGGGCTCTAGTCACTATACAGTGTAGAAGAATATGATTTACATTCTCTTCTTCACAACCACACAAAAAGCAACAGTTTGGGAGTTGCACCCCTCTTATCTGGAGTCTGTCCAGAGTGAGCACCTTCCCCCACGTAGCCTCCCAAGCAAAAAAATAGACTTTAGTTGGCACCCTATCCACCCATATTCTCCTTACGGGAAATACTGTGGCATTAGGCTTGTCTAGCAGCCTGTAAGCTTCTTTTACCCTGAAAAGACCATTTCTTCCCTGCCTCCACATAACTGAATCATCCTCCAGGGAAGGCCTATGAACCCTCAAAGTATGAAGCAACTCCCCAACCATATCCAACTCCCAATCATGGAAGTCCCTCACAAAAACAAGATTCCAATCTCCTTGGCCCGAATCTTGATCCCACATCTCCTCAATCGTAGCATCCCTATGCGCGGCAAGGACAAAAAGATGATTGAAGCATTGGGACAACGGAGTGTCAGTGCACCAACTATCTTTCCAAAATTTGATTTTGGAACCCTTCCCAACTAGAAAAGCCAAATTTTCCCAGCACCATTCAAATTCTTTCATAATCTCCTTCCAGATCCTTACTCCAGCCGCCCCACTAGCCTTCTTTGACCTCCAACCATAATCCTCTTACCCATATTTCGTAGTGATCACTTGTTTCCAAAGGTTATCCTTTTCACAAGCAAACCTCCAAATCCACTTGCCCAGCAAGGCTCTATTCAGAGTGGCTATTCTCCTTAATCCTAGCCCTCCCTTGTGTTTTTCTATACAGACCGCATCCCATTTAACTAAGTGAACTTTTCCCTCCAAGTTTCTTCCCCCCCATAGGAAATCTCTTTGGGTTTTCTCCACTCTTTTAGCAACAGACTTGGGCATTCGGAAAATAGACATTTGGTAAATTGGCATGCTAGCCAAGGTGCTTTTTATGAGAGTGATCCTCCCCCCTTTGGAGATGTACTGTCTTTTCCAAAGCGCAAGTCTCCTCCTGACCCTCTCTTCCACTCCATCCCACATAGAAGTAGCCCTACTGGGGACCCCTAAGGGGAGACCCAAATAGTGAGAGGGCAGAGACCCCACCCTGCACCCTAACTCAGCTACCATCTCAAGAATCTCCTCCACTTCTCCAACTGGAATGATTTCGCTTTTGGCTAGATTAATTCGAAGACCCGAAGCCGCTTCAAACCAAAAGAGAATCCAGCTTAGGTGAGAAACTTGCTCTTTGCTCGCCTCACAAAACACAATTGTGTCATCAGCAAAAAATAGGTGGGAGATATTCAAGGAAGTTCTACTACCACCCCGAATGTTGCATCCCGAAAGATATCCCCCCTCCACCGCTCTCCTTATAAGGACGTCCAGAACCTCCATTCCCATAACAAAGAGGTAAGGGGATAGGGGATCCCCTTGACGAAGCCCTCTAGTGCTAGGGAAAAACCCAGTTGGCACTCCATTAACAAGAATAGAGAATTTAGCAGAAGACACACAGCTCCACATCCATCCCACCCACTTGGTCCCAAAGCCCATTTTTTGAAGAACCTTCATTAAGAAATTCCAATTGATGCTGTCATAAGCTTTTTCTATATCCAATTTGCAAATAAGGCCCTTTTCTTTTCTCTTCTGCCACAAATCTATCACCTCATTAGCAATTAAAGATGCATCCAGAATTTGTCTTCCCATTACAAAGGCATTCTAAGCAATAGAGACCACCTTATCAATCACTTTTTTGAGCCTATTAGTTAAGACTTTAGCCAAAAGTTTATAGAGCCCCCCCAACAGGCTGATAGGTCTAAAGTCTCCAAGATCCTCAGCCCCGCTTTTCTTAGGTATCAACACCAAGAAAGTGTTGTTAAGGCTCCTAACAAAGGAATTATGCTCATGAAATTCTTTAAACATCTCCATGATCTCCTCTTTGGTAAAATCCCAAGCGTTTTGCCAAAAGGCTACAGTAAAACCATCCGGTCCAGGGGCTTTATCCCCATTCATCTCCATCAGCGCCAAATGAATCTCAATCTCTTCAAATGGGATTTCTAGACTCTCTGCTTCTTGCTGGCTGATGCAACCCACCTGAATTCTACCAATATCCGCCTGCCAAACCATATCTTCAGAAAGCATCTGCTGAAACGAATTCACAACTCCTTCTCTCACCTCCTGCTCCTCTACTAGCCTCTCCCCATTAACCTTAATTCTGTCCATAGCATTGTTTCTTCGATGAGCACTTGCCATTCTATGGAAGAACCTCGTGTTTCTATCCCCCTCCCTTAACCAAATCTCCCTTGAGTGCTGTCTCCAATGGGCTTCCTCCAACAGGACCCATTTCTTGAAGGAGTCTTTAGCTTCCTTTTTTAATTCAGCTTCCTCCATAGTCAAGATTCTCTCACTTTCCACCCGATCCCAAAAATCTACTTGTTGTAAGGCTGAAGCTTTATTAGTTTCCAGCCCTTCCAAAAACCTCTTTGTTCCACACTTTTAGCTTCTTTTTAATTTCCTTCATTTTAACAGCCATTCTATAGCTAGCGCTGCCCCTGACTTCAAGTCCCTGCCACCAGGTTCTAACAATATCTTTAAACCCCTCAACCTTAAGCCACATATTTTCGAATCTAAACGGGGTTGGGCCTCTTCTTATTCCACCCCCCTCTAACACGATTGGAAAATGATCAGAAATTGGCTGAGACAACCTGCCCTGAGTGACTCCACTAAACTGATCTAACCAGCTAGGGGAAACTAAAAATCTGTCTAGTCTCGCCCACGCCTGATTATTAAGCCCCCCATTCCATGTGAACTCTCCCCCCTGAAGGGGCAAGTCCACCAGCTCTAGATCATCCACAGTCTCTGCAAATCTCCGCATGGCTGAGCTGATTCTTCTCTGGCTGCTCCTTTCTTGTTGAAACAGAGTGATATTAAAATCCCCACCGAGACACCAGGGATCATCCCAAAGGCCTCTTATTGCCCCAAGTTCTTCCCACATACCCTCTCTTTCCACTTTGGTAAAAGGACCATACACTCCCGTGAAAACCCAAGTAGCCCCATTTTCTGTAGTCTTGAATCTACAAGACAAAGAGAACTGACCCTCCTCCCAATCCGAAATATCCAAAACCCTCTTGTCCCAGCATATCAAAATGCCACTCGCAGCCCCCTCCGCATTTAGGGCTCTCCAATCTATAAATCTCCCCGAGCCCAGACTTCTCACAATACCCTCCGACATCTCCTGAATATTGGTTTCCTGAATACACATTAGGTCCACCCTCTGGTTCCTTATATAGTTCTTAATAATTTTTCTCTTAGAGCTGTCATTAGCTCCCCTCACATTCCAAATTATAATCTTCAGCTTCATTGGGCAACTATCAACTAATTCCCTTTGCCCTGTGAAGGACCTTTCTGCTTATTCCCCCCCTCATAATTGACAGAGCATTCCAGCCTCTTTAGTTCCCTTTCAAACTTGGACTTCTCCAAAAGTTCTTTGCTGTGAATCTTTTCCCGCCTCTTTCTGATTTTAATCAGAAAATTCAATATCTCCTTTTCCAGCCCCTCCGTAGAGAATCCCAAGAATTGGCTAAATTTTGCTAAACTACAGTCTTCCCATAGATCCTCTTTCTCATTTTCGGAATCTTGAGAACCAGAGACACCAGTATTCCCCTCCTTGCCCCTAACCTTGTCTCTGTTTTTGTTGGCCTCTCCCAGCTTCCAGGATCCATTTTCATTCTCAACGTTCCCCTCATAGACTGTTAACCATGTTGACTTGTCCCCCCATAATTCCTCCTCAATTCCCCTTGGACGATCGAAAGACTCCCCCTCCGGAGCCCAATCAGAATTAGAAGAGAAAAGAAGAGGTGTCCCCATAACCTGTTTTCCTTTAGGATGGGAAATCAGGACATACCTTTTAGCGTCCTCTTCCAGCGCTCAGTTAGTCATTGAAAAGCCATCATCCCTCTGTTCCCTTCTAAACTCCTCCGGCACCCAGCTCGTCAAAGGATCCTCTGAAATGGGTCCTTTTCTGGAGATAAAACGGCCCAAAAAGCCAGCCTTCTCTAAGAGAACAGTTGGGCCCTCCCTTTCCAGGCCTTCCACCTCAACTAAAGGGTGGCAGCCCAGTTCAGCAGCCCAACTACTAGACGATGGGCCTGCCTCTGAATCACTAGCCACCTTTGTCTTATTTTTTAAATTTCGGCCCAAAGGCCCGTCTATTTTAGTCAGCCCACCATCCTTCTCCAACTCATTAAGCTTTGGGCCACATGCGATCGACCCAGCCACTCTTCCATCTGAATAGACCCAATCCCGGGGCACCGGGCCATGGATCTGGTTCCCGGGCACTAGACCCGGCCCATTCTCCTGCAGAACACTCCCATCAACTATCAGGTGCAGTTCCTTGGTTCCCGCGTCTGCCAGTTCCTTCCCCACGCGCTTCTCCGCGCGTGAATACGAGTCACCCCTGACCTCATTTCTCTTTTTGTTTTCCGTCGCAGAGAAGATCCGTCTCACCACCGGCCTAATCTCCCACCATAATGCCACTGTGTATACCTCCTCCTCTACCTCAATTTCCAACATACTCGGTCTAAAATCACCTCTTATTTTGACCAGTATCCTAGCCCATTGAATCTCCCCCATCGACCTTGTCCGCTCGTCAATTTCTAGAAAGCCCCCACATTCCTCCCCTATTTTCTTCAGAATCCCCGGGTTCCATAGCGAGATTGGAAGGCCGAAGATTTTAACCCAAGCTTCCTGTTCCATCTCCTCCTCTACCCAACATCCCGTCTCTGGATTCCATAGATTCAACCCTAAGTGGGCTCCTCCCATCACTCTGCTTCCCGAGGAGACCACACGGTGTGCCTCTCTTAGATCTTCAAACTCCAACAATGCCCTACCTCGTTCCAACTTAGCCAGCCCTAGCTTGCCTTTTAAGCCCCAAGAATTCGCCCAAAGACTTCCCAACCTCTCCAAGTCTTCTTCTTCCTTTTTGTTGGACTTCCAGCTCGCGACGAGGCAGTGCTCCAGCTTCTGTAAATTACCAGCAATCTCCTCCCTAGTGACCTTCATCTTGATTGCGTTTAAGCCATTCCGATTTGTTCTCATGACTGCTTCTGCGTATGATTTCGCCGGAGTAGCTTTTCTGACGGTCCTTACTTCCTGTAAATCTGTTCTTCTACCAACCAGCTCTTCCATTTGACGTACCATCTCCGCCATAGCCGTCCATCCTCTTTTGTCCCTCCTACCTCTCGGTAAGAAGATACAAAACCTTTTTCGTTCTAGATCCATAACCCCCAACCTTAAAAAACCACCCGCTCTGTTGAAACCCCGAGCCAATGTATACAGCTTGCCTCTTTCTTTCCACTTCTTTTCCCATCTCCCTTCTTTTTCGTCTCGTATACAATGGATTAGTCCCTCCTTGAAGAGCCTTAAGCTTTCCAGCCCTAATCGAACCCATGTTGAGACCCCCCGCTTCTTCTCCATAATGAGAATCTGACGTTTCCCTTTCCGTTCATCCAGGGCAAGCTCGAAAGTCTTGGATTCCACCGTGAAGCTTCGCTTTCGACTCGCCTCGCCGGTCTCATCGTCGCCGTCGCACGCGCTCTCACGCTCCCTCACGCCCTCTCTCTCTCTCTCGCCCTCTCTCTCTCTCTCCCATCTCTTTTTTCCTACTAGTCATGTTTTTTTTTTTGTTTTTTTGTTTTTATTAGAATTAAGGAAGAAATACAAGGAAGCATGAGGTATTCTTTGAGAACTAAAAGGAAAATATGAGGATCCAAAGAAAAACCAATAAAAACCATCCCAGAATCTTAAAGATCCTCTAGGAATACATAAAAAAATTCTATGAACTTTATTGTATCTAGGGCATATTATTCTTTATATGTTATCTTTTATTTTAGTAAGTTGCTTGTTGTGCTGCGCCCTAAATATTTGAATATTCCAGACCTTTGCACTTGTGCGTAGCAACATGGAATGTGGCTGTTGTCAGAAGGTGGGTAGAGGTGGCATCTCCTGAAGAGATCGCTGAGGCAATTGATATACCAAGTGCAGTTGGCACTGCACTGTGTATGGCAGCTGCTTTAAAGAAGGATCATGAAATTGGTAAAGCTAGATCTCAGAATTTTGAGGCTTTTTCAAATGTAATTAGATGGCAACCATCATTCAGAAACTGTCATGAGCTTTGTTTCATCAATTAGTGCCATTCTTAAATTTCATTTTCAGCTATATTTCTTTTCATGTTTATTAAAAACTGATCATCACCCCTAACTAAGTTGGTGATTTCTTCGGGTTCTAAGGATTGATGAAAAGGTTTGAATAGTAAGATGCCTGCTCAACAACCATATTGTGGACATCCAGTATAACACTTACATTTGAAACATAGTTAATGGAAACTGGATCAAGATTTCTTTTTCCCTTTTTTTTTCTTGTGCATATGTGTGTGTCTGTGTCCCTAATTAGCACTAAAATCTCTATTTATGCTTCCCACATTTCCTTATAAGCTCATTTTTCTCTTCCATCATTTTCCCAAATCAATATTGGCTATTAATAGTTCCATTGTTGTGGACCCTCATTGCTCCATCAGTGATTAAATATTTGTATTGTTGATGATTACTGCATTTTTTTTTTTTTTGAAGGGAGGGGGGGATGGAGTTTGGTTTTATTTAGGGTAATAAATAATTGGAATTTGGCTCCTTGCATGGCTCACTTTTTTTTTTTCTCTTATTAACTTCTTTTATTTCCTTTAGTGATTGCACCTTTTTTTTAAAAAAAAAATTGATGCATATTTTACCTGTAGAGGGGAGAGAACTAGTACGGATATTGCTTACTGCTGGGGCAGATCCAACTGCTCAAGATGTGCAGCATAGGCGAACAGCTTTGCACACTGCTGCTATGGCTAATGATGTTGAATTGGTCAAGGTAAGCCAAATAGCTTCCCCTATATGATTGTGAATGTGACCATTTTTCTGTTGTAGGTAAGCCATATGCCATGTGCATGTTGTGGAGATATCTACACCTTCGGGATCTTCACTTTTCTTTTCTTTTTTCTGGTTGACATAATTGTTGTTTTGCAAATCTTTGAGTAGATTATTCTTGATGCTGGGGTCGACGTGAACATCCGGAATGTGCATAACACAATTCCCCTTCATGTCGCATTGGCCAGGGGTGCAAAATCATGCGTTGGATTGCTTTTATCTGCTGGGGCAAATTGTAACTTGCAGGTTCTTCACTCTCACTGTGTTAAAGTTCCATTATCACTAATTTGTGTACATATGTTTGGTTAAATTGCTGTTATTCATAGTTTATGAATGTTTAATTGGAAGAGATATTATGTGATGCTTAGATACATCATTATTTTGTATGCATGTTAGACTAATTTGCGATATGTTCTCAGTTACATAATCGAGATGAATGGTTTGCTTTATATTTCTGATAATGGTGCTTATGTTCTTGTAAATTTTGTATTTTCCTGTTGCTGGTAATAATCTATGATGATCTGAGGTGTGTTTGATTCTTTAACTGGTAATTTTTTTGGGCTGCTTCACTTATTGAAGCCATGTGACACTCGTACCATGAAAATTAACAGTACCTGCAATGGGTCTCTATATAATCAAACATATAAAAGACAAAAAGGAAACTTTACTTCAGTATGTTTCAGCATGTGACAGCCAAGTTCCTTCTGACCATGTACCAAAGACAAATTTGTTGAGGAACATGTTTGCACAGTCAGGTGTTTCCCTGTGCTGGTTTTCTGATTTTCTTTCCTTTACCTTTTCTTTTCTTCACACTCCCCTTTTGCCTACTGGAGACAAATGTTGAAAACAAGAGCTTTGTCCACCCACCATAGAAATAAAAAAATAAAATGAAAGAGGAAACAAAAAAAAATTAAGATGCATGTTAACTTCTATATTAACTCTTTCTTCTATCGTCCATGAGAAAATCTCTTCTTTTCTTACCCACTTATGGACCATGTGCTTGCTTATCATTAGCAGGATGATGAAGGTGACAACGCGTTCCATATAGCAGCTGATGCAGCAAAAATGATACGTGAAAATCTTGAATGGCTCATTATCATGCTGAGGAATCCAGATGCTGCTGTTGAAGTTAGAAATCACAAGTAAGTACCAACTAGAAGAATTGAATCTTCATATGGCTTGGCTTCCCTGGCACACTAAAAGTTTCTTGTGTCTTTTGCTTTATTTATTTTAATTTTTTTTGTTTTAAAATATTCAACATTGTGACAAGGGATTTTTGTTTTCCCACAGTGGGAAGACATTAAGGGACTTTCTGGAGGCCCTTCCCCGGGAATGGATTTCTGAAGATCTAATGGAGGCACTCATGAATAGAGGGATTCATCTTTCTACTACAGTGTGAGGAAAAGAATTATATATAATTGTGTTGCCAGGAAATTTTAATGTTTGTGTATTTGATTATGAAAAAACATACATTAATTTTTGTTTTAATTTTCCATGGTGTTCAGATTTGAAATTGGAGACTGGGTGAAATTTAAAAGAAGTATATCTACTCCTTCATATGGGTGGCAAGGTGCGAAACATAAGAGTGTTGGCTTTGTGCAGAGTGTTCCAGACAGGGACAATCTAATTGTGGCATTTTGTTCTGGAGAGGCTCGTGTATTGGCAAATGAAGTTATAAAAGTGATTCCATTAGACAGGGGACAGCATGTGAAACTTAAACCAGATATCAAAGAGCCAAGGTTTGATTTCGAAGTAGTTGCTGACACAATATTGAGTTAGTTTACCACTTATATGATGTTTTCCTTATCACTATGGTAAATTGCTTACACTTAAGTTTAATCAAGCCAGTTTATGCCTATTTTATTTTGAAAACATGTTGGGTACCCCATTCACCATCAAAGTTTCATTGTTGAAGTCCCAAGGTGTATTATTCCTTTTTAAGGATATGATATCGTTTACTTGTTCTGAAAAGCTTATCAGCTAAAAAATCATTTGTTTAAGTAAAAGAATGGTCCTATTTGCTGATTCTTTGGGCATATATAGAAGGTTCAAGAATGCTGGATTCAAAGGATCAGCATTTACAGGCTCATCATGAAATGGTTACTCTAGTAAAATCACTGTTCAGAAAATAAATTATTTAGATCAAATTTCATTAGACATTCTTCCGCGAATCTTATATCAAGCTTCTCTAGATGTGCATTGTCATGAAATATTTATATGTTGTTAGCTTTGTCAAAATACTTATTTTTAGAAATCAAAAGATGATGGAAATTTGGTTTTCAATTTGGCTTTGATTCGGATGGCATAGCCTGGATGGCGGTCATGTAAGAATTGTAATGGTTAACAAACCTGATAATTTGATTCTTGTGTAATGCTCCTGTTATACTGTTTTGGATGCTCAGAAATGTCCTGGAATAGGTTTTGATAAATGAGAGAATTTGTTCATTGTTTGCGAATCTGATATACCCTCAACTTTGTATCTGTCTACTAGTAAGTTTGTTTTATAACATGATATGCTCTTAGGTAGAAGCAGGAAGTGGAAAGGGACTTTTGTTAGTTTATGTTAATATTACTATTTTTCTCAGTTTCCAATCATTTCTGGTTCCATTAGCATAGGCATAGGCAAGAACGATGTGTTGCATGCTGCCTCGTATATTGTTTTTACTTAGGAGACACTATCACCAGAGGTATTGTAGTTTGGTTGCTTTTTGCATCATCTCTTATATTTCTGAAAAATATGGCATGTCAGATGAGCTCATGTGACCCTTCTTGACTATTATGACATTATAATTCTATGATTCTTTTGTCATTTTGAAAGACTTAATAATTGTAAGGCATCTTCCAGTCAGCTTTTAGATTATCTGCTCATGCAGCAGGTTCTGTATATTCATAATCTTTAACTAGATTGCATGGCTAAAGATGGCAAGTGATTATTTTCTATTATCAGGTTTGGCTGGCGAGGCCAATCACGTGACAGCATTGGAACTGTTCTCTGTGTTGATGATGATGGGATTTTGCGTGTTGGGTTCCCCGGAGCATCCAGAGGATGGAAAGCTGATCCAGCTGAAATGGAAAGGGTAGAAGAATTTAAGGTTGGGGACTGGGTCCGTATTCGTCCCACTCTTACAACAGCAAAGCATGGACTTGGATCTGTAACCCCAGGGAGCATTGGTATAGTGTATTGTGTTAGACCAGATAGTAGCCTGTTGTTGGAACTGAGCTATCTTCCAAATCCATGGCATTGTGAACCAGAGGAGGTTGAGCCTGTTGTCCCTTTCAGGGTAAGGAAGAGAAATTTTCCTTTTCTTGACAATGTTCCCCCTTCAGTTTATTTTTCCCCATACTAATTGTTATTTGGTTATTACAGATTGGTGACCGGGTATGTGTGAAGAGGTCTGTTGCAGAGCCTAGATACGCTTGGGGTGGTGAGACCCATCATAGTGTAGGAAGGATAAGTGGGATAGAGAATGACGGTCTCCTGATAATTGAAATACCAAAACGACCAATACCATGGCAGGCTGATCCTTCTGACATGGAAAAGGTTGAGGATTTCAAGGTGTAATATCTGGTTCTTTATTCTTTTTTTAATACTTAAATTGAAATATCCATGGTGGGATAAGATTAATCTTTTCTTGTGTAAATTGTTTTTTTTTTTTCCTAACACAAGCAGGTTAGGGATTGGGTTAGAGTGAAAGCTTCAGTATCCTCCCCAAAATATGGGTGGGAGGACGTAACACGGAATAGCATTGGGCTAATCCATAGCTTGGAGGAGGATGGTGATGTGGGTATTGCTTTCTGCTTCAGGAGCAAGCCTTTCCGTTGTTCAGTGACAGATGTAGAGAAGGTGCCTCCCTTTGAAGTGGGACAAGAGATTCATGTGATGCCATCCATTTCTCAGCCACGGCTTGGATGGTCAAATGAAACTGCTGCTACTGTTGGAAAGATAGTAAGAATTGACATGGATGGGGCTTTAAATGTAAGCATGCTTTATCTCTTGTTTATTTAAATTTCTTGTATGAGGAGATGGCTACTGTTGTTGACTACCTGTTGCCTATCACAATGCGCCATGCCAAGGTACAGGGTGCTGGTGGCGTTTCACTAAGAATCCTGTGGGTGTTTTTAGTTATTCATGTGTTCTGCTTCTGCTTAAAATGATGGTAGCACCCACACCTTTTTAGTATCATTGGATGGTGCATTGTGATTGGCAGCTTCAACTATTGTAGAAACTAATAGCTTGTTTATTTAGTCTTTAGCCCTTTCTTCTTCTTTTCTTTCTTTTGTTTCTTTTTTCGTAAGTATGCTGATAGATAAGGAGCCAATTTTGATGATTTTTACATAGGTGAAAGTACCTGGCAGACTTAGCTTGTGGAAAGTTTCTCCTGGAGATGCAGAGAAGCTTTCAGGATTTGCAGTTGGTGATTGGGTACGTTCAAAACCCAGCCTGGGAACTAGACCAAGTTATGACTGGAACACTTTTGGGAAAGAAAGTTTAGCAGTTGTGCATAGCATACAGGATACTGGTTATCTGGAGTTGGCTTGCTGTTTCCGTAAAGGGCGATGGATTACACATTATACAGATGTTGAAAAGGTTCCTTGCTTCAAAGTTGGGCAGCATGTTCAGTTCCGGAGTGGATTGCATGAGCCAAGGTGGGGCTGGAGAGGGACGCGATCTGATTCACGTGGTGTTATAACTAGTGTGCATGCTGATGGAGAAATGAGGGTGGCGTTTTTTGGTCTTCCAGGATTGTGGAGAGGTGATCCTGCAGATTTTGAGATAATGCAGATGTTTGAAGTGGGAGAGTGGGTGAGAATAAGAGATGATGCTGGTAGCTGGAAAACCATAGGGGCAGGTAGCATTGGCATTGTACAAGGTATAGGCTATGAAGGAGATGAATGGGATGGAACCATTTCTGTTGGGTTTTGTGGGGAGCAAGAAAGATGGGTGGGGCCTACTTCCCATCTTGAAAGTGTGGATAGGCTCATGGTTGGGCAGAAGGTTAGAGTTAAACTCTCTGTGAAACAACCAAGGTTTGGGTGGTCAGGCCATAGTCATGGAAGCATTGGGACCATATCAGCCATCGATGCTGATGGAAAGCTGAGAATATATACTCCAGCAGGCTCAAAAGCATGGATGCTGGATGCAGCAGAAGTGGAGCTGGTGGAGGAAGAGGAACTTGGAATTGGAGACTGGGTTAGGGTTAGGGCATCAGTCTCGACCCCTACTCACCATTGGGGAGAAGTCAGTCATGCAAGCATTGGGGTGGTCCATCGGATGGAAAATGATGAGCTATGGGTGGCATTCTGCTTCATGGAGAGATTATGGCTTTGCAAGGCTTGGGAGATGGAAAAAGTTCGGCCTTTCAAAGTAGGGGATAGAGTGAGGATCAGAGAAGGGCTGGTGACCCCGCGGTGGGGCTGGGGAATGGAGACACATGCAAGCAAAGGGCAGGTGGTGGGAGTAGATGCCAATGGGAAATTGAGGATTAAGTTCCAGTGGAGAGAAGGGAGGACTTGGCTAGGAGATCCAGCAGATATTGTTCTTGATGAGACCATACCTGGCACAACTGGCACTTTATGATAACCTTATCTTTCAGTTCATTACACAGACTTTTGGTTTCGGGCCTCTCGCTCATTCATCAGGGAAGTGAAAGTGGGAGCGGCTGCTGCTGCTAGTGGGATTGTGCGCTATGCAGTTGAAGTTGCTTGGAAATTATACGATCATTGTAAGTGTATGCTGCGATGATGGTATAGTTTATTTATTGTCAATAAACAGAAAGAGCAGAGAGATGGATAGTGAGGAGAACTTGGCTTGCCTTACTGTTAATGATAGGATACAAGAGCAGCCAAGAAAGAGATAGGAGTAGGCCATTTTTATTTCATAGATAAATGACCTTTTTTCCGGTATATATATGGTTATATTTTTCTTCTGTACAAATTTGAACCCTATGATATCCAGAGCTATTACCTTTTTTTCCCCCGCTTTATTATTGTTCTTGTTTCTTCTCTTCCTGGTCTTAACACCACCTAGATGGATCATCCCCCACCGACACTGCTTCATTCCATCTTCCAACACAGCCGACTGGCTGCGGCCAACAGATCTGCCCAACCAAACTTGACAGCAGGTTCACAATTCTTTGGATCATGTTGGCAAAAGCAACATCTGATGCTAGTGTCTGTTGCCATTTTTGGAGTTCATATTTCAAGAATAGTCTTATAGCTTCGCGTCAATTAAATTAATAATACGTACAAATCATGAAGGATAGCATCATTACTCTGCACCTGGGAAAATGGAGTTCCATAACAAATTTGACTCCCCAAAAGGTTCAACAAAATTTCCAACCTTTCCAACTATGCCTTAGCTTTGAGGCTCGAGGCAATGAGAAATCAGAAAGTGATCCCATCAGTCGACACCCAACCAACGGTGGGAGGATGCCAGCATTTTGAAAATCCTAGAAAACATACACAAAACAGCTAGAAGAAATAGAAACTATGCGTGATTAAGAGCAAGCATCTGTAACAGCAATATCGTCGTTACTGTCCACAAGGTATTAAAAATGACAAAAAAAATGGAAAAGAAAAAAAATTGCCCCCAGAAAATTGTTTGGGTGGATGCTTGCTCCTACTCATGACCTTTTTTCATGGGTCTTGCTTGTGGACACTTGACATATCAATCTTGATCTGGGAAAGCCTCCCCTGTGCTTATCTTGTTTTCATGCCACTTGGAAAAGCCATCTTTCAAAGCCTCTCTCATCCATGGATGCCGGCAGTTCTCATATGCTTCAGGTATGGTTAACCAACTTCTCCTTCGGGTGTTCTGCTCTGGCCATGACTCCAGCTCCTCCTTCACGAACAAGGCAAACATTGCAGCTTTACATGATCCTTCTGGGCTAAACTCATCTTGGAGGGTTTTACTCTTGAAATGGTAATGCCCAAGGAATTCCTGAAAAAGTCGTGACAGAAACAGGGGTTAGTCCCACTCAGGTCCAAGTAACCGAGTAAAGCACGAACAAACAGATATGTTACAGCATAAGTCTCACATTATAAAGAATTTGAATAGATAGGAGGAATATAGTTGAGGAAAGAAAGATCTCAGTTCAAAGGAATAGCAGAAGAGGGAGGAAAGTATTTTTAGGACAAATTTGGCATATTCAAGTGGCCAAAACCTCAAGATCCTAAAGCAATCATTTTCCCATTTTCCTTGAGCCCCATAATTGCCAACATCTGTTTCAGCTGGATCCATACACTTGAACCTGGTGTTAACAGCCTTGCACAGAACAGTTTGATCAAGCAAACCATCAAGTTTTTTGGATTCACAGATGCCAGAGAGTACCGAAAGAGAAAAAGACAATAATATCATAATAACTACCAAAATGGTTAAACTTCGGCAATTTTCTTCCTTAAATCATCCAGGGGTTTCTGGTGGCATTTTTTTTTCCCTTTTATGCTTGTTGCTTGCTTCTCTTTTAGTTCTCAAAGATCTCTCATCCTTACCCTGTTTCCCTTTACCACCTAAATAATAACGATGACAATGATAATGACAACAATAAGAATAATGACATAGGCCAATCTTCTTTTCTGAATAGTAATAATAATAGTAATCATTAAAATTGTAATTGAAAAATGTGAAATCCTGTTAGACCGGGCATAGGAAAACTGAGATTATGTGCTTAACCAGAAACAATGCCTATGAATCTAATCCTGAAGCTCCAGCTCCGAAAGCCCAGATGTTTCAATGCAACTGCCACTGGTATGATTTATAGCTTGCACATTGCTTATTCCCATAGATTTCATTAGCATTTTCAGTCTTCTTTTATCCATGTTGAAAGTTCATCTCCATGCAACAAAGCTATGCATGACTCCCTCCCTTGCTACGGCCAGTGGAAAAATATATTTGAAATACAAGAGGAAGAAAAAATCCTTCTTCCTTAAAATGACCAAGGCAAAAAAGATAGTGCATCCTCCCTCCCTCCCTCCCTTATGGTAAATGGAAAAGTAATATGAAAGAGCACAAAACTTATTGAAATGCAAAAGGAATAAAATGTTCAATACAGTTCATTCAACTTTGGGCTCTCCCTTTTAGCCAATGAATTTGCTTCAAGTTTATTTTCTCTGGCTAACCAATTTACTTGGAACAAGTTAGGAAGTGACACAAGCCCCAAATCTGTCAAAAGTTAGCAATATGTCAATGACCTAAGGTTTCCCCTCCTCATCCAGCAATTAACCATGACCCCCATCCAAACCCTTAGAGGAGGCCTCGCACAGATGTCCCAGGGCTGATTAAATCTGTTTCAATTGCAAAGCCATAACCTTCAGGTTTGGAGAATGTGGGATGATGGTACCTCCAGGATCCCTCCAATGCCTACAATACTTAATTGGCCAGAGTTTCCAAAAGAGGTCTAATCAAAATTAACCTTGACTTTATCTTTAGGAGGGGAGGGGTCAAGGCCCATGTCAACTGCACAGGTACAAAGCAAGAGTATACTACAGTCATCCAGTCAGCTAAACAACCAAAAGAACTCTCTAAATTTTTGAATGCTGAAGGCCAACTCTGCCAACACTTTCACCATAAAAATCATATAGTTCCTCCCATTCCATATGACCCCATCTATAGCAAGTGCGACCACCTATCTGACTTTCTTCTGAGCACACAAAACCTGCCACATCTTTTAATTGTTAAATTGAAACCAGTCAATTTAAGAATTCATCTAGCATTTTCAATCTAATAAATAAATTTCCTACTCTTCCATCATATTAATAGTTCTATCCTCCACATTTGCTTCTGATCTAAACCTGTCCTTTTTGTTTCCTTTTTTTTCTCCTCCCTCTCTCGTTTTTCAACATCTCAAAGAATGTAATGACCTGATTATCCATAACAAGTTTTAAGATATTATTGATTAGGATCACATAGTGACCTGATGTTGTATGCATTTTCCTTACTAAGGTACTAAGGTAACCTACACTTACAGACAATGCAAAGATGACTACTAATTGTACTAAGAGATCATATATGGATTTAATGGTGACTATCATGGGAAGGAAAATGCATAGTTAATACAAGACAATTCACTGAAATAGAACTTTGCACATAAGGGCATCAGAAGTCAAATCCAATGGCAGCAATAGTCAAATACAGAAGACAAATACTAAAAACTAGCATGTTAAAGATGCAATGGATGATAATTTGATTAGACAGGATTAATTTCAGCCCCTAAAATTTAAAAAACCTTCAGAAACAATTAGATAATTTAAGAGAGATAGTTATCATATCCCAAGAACTCAATAAGCTTTTCTACCAAAAAAATAAATAAATAAAGGAGAGAGAAAACTAAAGGTTCTTTTTTATGGAACCAAACAGACTTTAAAATCAAATGGGAAAATTAAATACCATCAGAACCCCCCGGACTCCAGCTTCTTCAATAGCTTCCCTTATTGCTGCCTCCTCAACAGTTTCATCATTCTCCCAGCCTCCCTATAACAGTTTAACAATCAGTTATAACATTTATTCAATATTAAAAAATGACTAAGATGCAATTATCACCAGAATGAAATTTAATATGCATGTATTCTCCAGGTGACAGACCTGCAGTGAACCGTAAATGACTAAAATTATAGCACCAAGCATCGGTTTCACCAGCTAGCCTAAAGTAAGTTTGTTTTTATTATTATTATTATTATTATTATTATTATTTATTTATTTTTTATTTAAAATTTTTAACCATATAGATTCAAAGTAAGAACTGTAAGAATAAAAAACTCAAACTTATCTACAACCCTAACAAAGCCTTAAATACATGTATCAAAGACATGGAAGGCAGATGAGTGGCAAATTATGCACTGCTTAGCCTTGGTGTTTACAAATCTAGGAATCAAGATATTAAACCAACTTGCCACATATGAAAATCTCATATCCAATATAATATGATTTCAGATGTATTTGGAATCCATTTTTAAGATTTCACGACACCAAATGATAAATGTTTTTGCTTGTGTGTATACATAGAAAATAGCAAATCACAATTACTTGTAGTGCAGTAGATCAAATAAACAAGCAAAAACATCATTCCTTAGACAATATAACGAAAAGATAATTCTCATAACTGCGTACCTTTGGAAACAAAAGACCTGGACCACTGGGTGAATTGATCATAAGCACTTCAACAACCTTCTCAGAATTTTCATTGCTTCCCTCATCAGGATTTCTATGCTTAAATGGAATGCACCTGTCAAAATTCTCATGAGTTAACTTCTGGAAACTAGATTGGAGAGTAGCATCGCACAAATGTTCAAAAATTTTTGATCTGACACCTAGGAGTAAGATTATGCAAAGTTCTTTAAACATTGTTCATAAATAAAACAAGCTACCATATACAGAAAGAGGCCAATAAACCAATCCGCTGGGTTCTACTCATCCATATGGGAGGAGAAAAATGGCACTACAGAGGAAATTGCTAATAGAACTTGATCGAAATCAGTTTCATCGTTGGCTAAATTATGCACCACTTGATTGTTTTATAAGAGGAAACCAACAATTGATACAAACTTTGTTGAGATGTGGCAGTAAGCATCCAGCAACTCTAATTCCATAATTCCATAAGCTGAGTCTCCCCTCCCAAATAAAAGGCCATTAACTAGCACAAACTGTTCTTTTCACAACACAGTGCCAACGAAAATAATTCCATAAGCTGAGTCTCCCCTCCCAAATAAAAGGCCATTAACTAGCACAAACTGTTCTTTTCACAACACAGTGCCAACGAAAATAATTCCATAAGCTGAGTCTCCCCTCCCCAAATAAAAGGCCAATCTAACAGTGATGTACCCCTCTACAATATCTTCACCCCCATATGCAGTGCCTTGTTCTCACTTTTTAATGTCATCAAAACAAATCCTGTTCCTATTCAAATTATAAATCAAAATCATGTTGAGGATTAAAAGCAGGAATAACATAAAGATATGTGTCATATCGAGTCACCTAGGAATCTGGGCAAGGATAAACTGGGTGCCTGGACTAGCACTTGGCTACCAGAAGAGAAATTGCCTACTATAATCCAGCCATCTTGCCAAGCCCAAGTGTATAAGAGAGACAGATGACCCAAAATCATGTTATCTAATCAAACTCATTATTTACCATGTGGACATAGGTTAGAACCACCAGGGATTAAATCTTCATCATTTGCTTTTGATACACCTAGTATTTCTTTTAACATGTATCAATACTTTGTTTGAATATTAAGTTTCATAAAGGTTAGAATAAACCACAGTGTTACCATTAAAACACCCTTGTCTACTAAAATGTTAAGAAACTGGAACTGTTTCCCCAACATATCCCCACCCTCACACACAAATAAATAAATAAATAAAAATCTTTCCATGATCTACTTTAGAAATAACTGGAATTGGAAATCTGCCTACACTTTTACAATCCTATTCTACAAGTCATTGTGGGACCAACCTCAAATCACAACCCAACACCTATGGCTACTCATATCCTCTTACTATTCCACATGAAAAGCTTTGTTCACAACAATTGGCCTCTTCCTCAAAACATTTTCTTTGCTTAAAATTCCCAAACCTTCCACCCCATTAAGCAAGCAAAACCATTTTTAAAAATGCAAAAGATGATACTTAAATCATGTTCCAAAACTCCCCAAAGAAAGTCCCTTTAAAATTTTCATTCCAGTGTATTAATGAAGGCATGGTAAAGAGTAGCATAGTACATCAAAGTACTAGTAAAGCAGTCCCAACCAACATCATCCTCCCTTTAAGTAAATGCACCCCCACCATCCAAACTCCACCCAAAAATGTATTCAGAATTCAGATAAATCATTTCAAACTAAATCCAACAACATAATTGGTGATTCAAAGGGAAAAAAAAAAAAAAGGATCCCACCACACACCCAAATTCAATCTCCTCGTTTGGATCCTTACCCAGTTTGACATACACCATATTCACAAATTTGTAATACATTATCAAGAATACATACTTTTCGGGCATTTGCAGTATATTCTGGCTTAATCTACCAACTCTATCAAAACCCTACAATTAAAACCAACAAAAACGCCAATTCTTACTTCCATTAACAAAAATGACACATACCCACTTACCCACCAACAAGTCAAAGGTTATTCAAATTAAGTTATATAAAAATGAAAGATAAAAATTGAAAATAAATAAATAAGTAGGTGGCTCCCATGAAAATGACCTTACAAACATATACATCACCATCAACAATGACAGCAACAAATCATAAGACATAAAAATAAATAAAAGAGTACAGTGGGGGGAATTTGATTACCCGGCAATAAGGCGACAGCCGGCTTCGTAGCGCTGCTGATGACGACCTGTACGGGCAACCAAACCAGACATGCTCAGTATAAGAGAAAAGGTTTTTATTCACTATGAACCCAGGTGGTGATTGGCCATTGATGTCGCGGTTATGCAGATGATTCCGCTTGATAATTCCACCATTGTTGATGAGTACTGCGGTTGTGATGAACCCTTCAGAGCATGATCCAATGGCTGATAGGGTTTCACTCTGTTCGAAAGAGAGAGAGAGAGAGAGAATGAAACTCAGATGTGGAAAGGAGGATTGCGAGAGCTAGAGAGAGAAAGTAGCGGATCGAACGGTGAGACTAGGTCAAAGGTCAAAGTCTCGACGCCGCATTTTAAGAAGTCAACCGGAGTTTGCTACTTTTTGCACGGAAGGGTCCTGATCCTCCGAGGTTACCTGCTGAAGCAGCCCCATCCGTCCGATCAGAAATTCTTGCCGTTTCTACCTTTTCCCAACATAGGTGATGACGAGTTCCATGGGCTAATGGGCCTCTGAGTCTGGCCCAACCTAGCCTTATAGGCATAAGCCCAGAATTTTCTAACTTGTAAACTTACCATTTCTTTCAAAATTTTCTTTTAATTGCTTTGTCCACAAAAAAGGCCTTGTTTGGGAAGAGTTGAAACTTAAGCCAGGTCACAATTTACTTTAAAGGGCAATATCGATATTGAAACGTTTCTACTAAACATGAAAGAACTCTTATATAAGCCAAAATAAAACTTCTATAAGAAGCAACATTTTCCTAACTTTGATATAATACGCGATTTGCACAAGAAGTAATAAAATACTTGCACTAATAGCTAAATTCAATAGAAATTGTCTTTATATGATTTCCAATGAGATCATAAAATAAAAAAATTGTAAAGAATTCATCGGGAATGCCATTCCCAACGCTTTCCCGAGCAGCTCGAGCCTCGAAGTAACGGTGGTCGTAGATCACGATGTGGGGGGCTCCCCTCCACGTGTCACTTTCCAATCCCAACACCTTGGCGGGGTAGCGCAGACATGCAAACGTCCAAATCATTCCATTCAGACCATGATCAATTCCATTTGACAACAAACATAAAGAGGCCCTTTCCCTATAAGGCCAGACGACATGGGGAGACCGGACCCTCCAAACAGACGAAACCATCCAATCAAGCCTTCAAGGCCCAATGGCATGAGTAATCATTCATACCTGACATGAGAATGGCTTATGAGACCTCTTCTAACCCTCTAGTCCATGTCAATTAATTGCCTCACACAACCCCAAGTCATCAATAGGTTGAGGGAACAGGCGGTTGTACGGTTAAAGATCATGGCACGTCAGTTGATGACACCTACTAGCCACCCAAAATGGTGATGATCACCCTGCCACCTACAAAACAATCATCATTATAAGGAAAGTTAAAGTGCTTAGTTAACACTACAGTAGCACTTTCTTTAGCACTATAAAAACCCTCTAAAACCACAAACAAGGTACGTAGAGATACACCGACTCACTCTTTCTCACTAAGGTCGCTTGAGCTGTCTTTTGCCCGACTTAAGCTTTGGAGGGGCATGCTCGGACCACCTATCCGGACATCCCTTGTGCAGGAAAGGAGTTTACTCAGTCTCATTAGTGTTGGGGCAAATAGTCTGAGAGACATGCGAAAATAGGAAGACTATCCAATCTCCATTAAGTTGGACGAATCCGACTTTAGTTGGTTTTGCATCAACATTGGCGTCGTCTATGGAAACGATTAAGAATGTCAACACTCTCTAGAAGCCAATCATTAGCTATGGGTAGCGATGACTACTTTGACTGGCGTGAAAGAATGGAAAGACGCCAACGAGAGAGTGAGCGACAGGTACAATCCCTACTCTGCGAGATAAGGAGACTCAAAGAAGAGAATGACGAGTTTTCTGCCCAAGTGTTGTCATCGGGCCTCTCTCACAACTGACAACAAAAAGGTCAGCGAGCAACCTTAAGACAAAATGACGAGGTGTCTTTTCCCTAGGAACGTAAAGTCCCTCTCTGGTAGTCATGAAATACAGCTAGAAGAGAAGCTTTCACCAACCCGCTAGGTGCAGTTGGACGAAAGCTCCGACTCTACCCAGGTGTCAACAAGAAGGAGGCGCAACAGGAGGTCATGTTTGTTTGACGTAATGCAAGCCTGGTTGGGACCTCAATCACTTGGCATAGGGGGAAAACCTTATGTAGTAGAAACTCTAGAGGCTCGTTTGGGTCCCTCAGCCGCAACAATCATGTTAGAATGGCCCTCCCATCTGCCCTGACAGTGGCAAGTGGAGACCCCAACGGATTGGGCTCCACTTGGCTCCGTCAACTGACGACTGGACGACATGCTCTCCATGCCGTTTGGCCCTCACATCATTAACTATGAGCCCTCAAGGGGGTTCATAGTACCAAAATTCACGACATACGATGGAACAAGCGATCCATTCGATCATATCATGCACTATAGGCAACTCATGACCCTAGACATAAAGAATGATGCACTGTTATGCAAAGTCTTTCCAACCAGCCTACATGGCTAGGCTCTCTCATGGTTCCATCGCTTTTCGAAGAACTCCATGAACAATTTTTGAGATCTATCGGAAGCCTTTGTGGGACACTACCTATGTTCAACTCGCCACAAGCAAAACATAAGCACCCTACAGAACATCAAGATGCAGGAAAATGAATCCCTCAAGGACTTCATGAAATGGTTCAAACAAGTTGTGCTCCAAGTAGAGTCTTGCAGCATGGACACCATCTTGTAGATCTTCAAGAGAAGCATCAATCTGAGTACGTCGTTCTTTGAGTCTCTTGCCAAAAAGCCACCAACAACGATGGACGACCTATTCAAACGAGTAAACAAGTACTTTATGCTCGAAGACAACATCCGCGCAGCTACTTAGTAGGTCCTAGTCACCAATCGTTCGACTAGAAACGACCATGCAGGAAGCTCAAATCCCTAAAGCCAATTGAGACAAGTTAATAAAAGGCAGGACAACTAGCAGCAGCTGAGTCAAGCTAGCCTGACCCTCCTCAATATCTCATGCGAAAAATTCCTCCCAATTATTCGCGATTTGTCTGATTTCAAGTGGTTGGAGCCGATCAAGACAGATCTGGCTAAACGGGATCAGAGCCATTAGCCTATCACAAAGATCATGGCCATACCACGGAGCAGTGTAGAAGTCTCCACTATCTAGAGGAAAGACTAATCAAGGTTGGACACCTGAAACAATACATCCGCATAAGTGGTGGACAAAGGGAATCGACCCGAGATTTGGCCATACAAGCCCCCACAACTTCAGCAGCTCCCAGAGCTATTATCAACTACATTCACGGAGGCTCCACTGATGAAAAATACAACTCCAAGTGGAAAAGGCAAAAGTTGCTTCATGCGGCCTCCGTAAGGGAACAAATCAATTCCATTCAACACAACTTGCCAAATGGAAGTACACGCCTCGTTGATGACACAATTACCTTCCCTCCGATAAATGCTAACTGGGCATTGCAGCCACACGAAGACGCCCTGATCCTAACCTTGGGAATAAGCGGGTTCAATGTAAGAAGAGTTCTAATTGATCAAGGTAGCTCGGCTGACCTCTTACAAATGTCGGCTTACAGGAAAATGAAATTCCTACTATCTACCCTAGAAAACCCAAGGTGAATACTATCTGGGTTCAGTGGGACCACAACAGCTTCTCTAGGAAACGTTGTATTACATGTCCAAGCTGGCCCAATCACCTTAAATGTACAATTCTCGATGGTAGATGATTTATCCTTTTTCAACGCCATCATGGGACGCTCATGACTTCACAGTATGAAGGTCATTCCCTCTACATATCATCATATGGAGAGCTACCTCAACAAGGACGAACAAATCGATATTTTTGGCAATCAATTGGTTGAGCACCAGTGCTATCAAGTAGTGCTTGAATCCGGACACCCGACTAGTAATGAGCCATGCCTAGATGAGCAATAACAATTACTAAACCTGGTGGAGAAGAATCTACTTGCAGTTGACCCACTCCAACCACTACGTCTCTCATGCGACATTGACCAAGTTACCTATGCCAACTTCCTTTTCATGTTAGATGAATTGAAACTATTTGAAAGCATGCTTCGGTAGACCAAAGACATATTCACCTAGACTCATTCTAAAATGACATGAATCCATCCATCTATAGCCTCACATCGACTCAACGTCATACTTTCTTCACGACCCATCCACCAAAAGGTTCGATGCTTGCATTCAGACAAGCAGAGGATCATCCAGGCTGAGATTGACAAATTGCTGACAACCGGATTCATCAGGGAAGTTGAATATCCAGACTGGTTGGAAAATGTGGTGGTTGTTCCAAAGAAGGATGAGAAATGGCGAGTCTGTGTCAGTTACACCAACTTGAATGATGTTTGTCCAAATGATAGTTTTCTTTTTCCCTGAATAGATCAAATAGTAGATGCCAATGTCATGCACGAAATGTTCTCCTTCATAGACGTTTTATTCAGGTACCACCAGATCCCCATGTTCCAACCAGATGAGGAAAATGCAGTCTTTGTGACACCACACGGGTTGTACTGCTACAAAGTTATACCATTTGAGCTCAAGAATGTTGGCACTACTTATCAGAGGTTGATGACAAAGATCTTCAAACCCTTGATCAATGGAACTGTGGAAGTCTACATTGACGACATTGTGGTGAAGAACCCGAGGCAAACACGCCCAACACCTGGAAGAAACATTTCGCCTAATGCGGACGTACAACATGAAGCTTAACCCGACTAAATGCGCTTTTGGTGTTAGCGCGAGTAAGTTCCTAAGATTTATGGTAACCCAAAAGGGAATTAAAGTTAATTTGGATTAAATAAAAGTCATCCTTGAGACACCTGCCTTGAATAGTAAAAAGGAGTTGCAACGTCTCACAGGTAGTCTAACTGCACTAGGGCGTTTCATAGCCCAATTTACAAACAAACTGAGGTCTTTCTTCCTCACACTCAAGGGGTCAAGTGCAATCGATTGGACGGATGAATGTGGGCGAGCAGGCATTCGATGAAGTCAAACACTATCTCACTAAGCCACCTATTCTGAGCAGCCCTCAGTCGGGTGAACAACTCTACATGTATTTGGTCGTGTTTGACTGTGCAATCAGTGTTGTTCTATTTTTTCATGTAAAAGACAAAGAACAGAGGCTCGTTTACTATGTGACCAAAACAATGGTTGATGTAGAAACCCAATACTCCATAATAGAGCAAACGACCTTAGCCATGAAAAGCGCCGCCTAGAAACTCCTCTCATACTTTCGGGCCCACCAAGTGATTGTACTCACAAATCAACCACTCAGAAGCATCTTGCATAAACCAGGTCTATTCAGACGAATGTTGAAGTGGGTTGTTGAGTTGAGTGAGTACAAAATCAAATACCAGCCAAGATTAGCATTGAAGGGACAAGTCATGGTCGACTTTATAACTGAATTCCCCTAAAAACCATCACATCTAAACGAGTCCCCTGGGAAAAGATGGTGGATACTTCATGTGAACGGAACATCCATGGCCTTCGGTTTTGGAGTAGGCCTGATCTTACAGTCACCGCCTAGGGAGTTGCTAGAGCAAGCTATCCGACTCAGCTTTCCTGCCTCTAATAATGAAGCTGAATATGAGGTGGTCTTGGCCAGACTAGATCTTGCCCTTACTTTAGCAGCAACCAAGTTGGAAATATGTAACAATTCTCAACTAATCGTTGGGCAAATTCAGAAAGAGTGTGAAGCAAAAGACGAATGCATGACTCGCTATCTCACCTTGGTAGAAAGCCACTTGGGAAAGCTAGGCAAGTGGGCAGTTAGACGTGTACCCCAGACAAAAAATTTAAAGGTTAACGCACTAGCCGGAAGAGCTACCACTCTTCCTATAAGAGATGTCGTAATGTTGCCCGTCTACCTCCAGGCCACATCCTCAGTTGCGTCAGTACCAGTATGTAGTATTGTTGAGGCGGACCCCAACTGGATGCACGAAATTGTGAAATATCTCCAGACGGGAGAACTACCAAGGGATGAGAAGCATGCACACAAGGTTTGCGTACAAGCCGCCCGCTTCACCCTAATCAATGACAGTCTTTATAGACGATCTTTTGGAGGACCATATCTAAAATGTTTGAGCAATCCGAAAGCGCAGTACGTCCTAGCCAAACTCCACGAAGGTGTGTGTGAAAATCATACAGGCGGGTGAACCTTAGCACATTGCACTCACACGCAAGGATACAATTGGCCTACCATGAATAAGATGCTGAAAATTATGTTAAGAAGTGTGATCGGTGTCAGAAGTACGCTCTCATCCTCGCATGCCTTCTAAAGTTCTCAACCTGGTTACGAGCCCTTGGTCGTTTGCATTATGGGAGATGGACATAGTTGGTCTCTTACCCTTGGCAACAACACAAAAGAAGTTTCTACTCATAGCTACTGACTACGTCAGCAAGTAGGTAGAAGTAGAAGCCTATGATAGCTTCAAAGACAAGGACGTCTCCAAGTTCATCTGGAAAAACATCGTTTGCCCGTTCAGGGTTCCACAAGTAATTATAGAGGACAATGGGCCGCAATTCGACAATATCACCTTCAAAATCTTCTGCTCGAAGCTAAAAATTAAGAATCTATATTCCATGTCCCGCTATCCTCAAAACAATGGGCAAGCAGAGGCAATTAACAAGACCCTACTGACTGCACTTAAGAAAAGACTGGAATGAGCCAAAGAAAAATGGGTAGACGAATTGCTCGGAGTTCTGTGGGCGTACCAAACAACATTCAGACGACCTACAAGAATCACTCATTTTGTCCTTGCCTATGGAATGGAAGTTGTTATTCCAACTGAGATAGGCATGCCCACCGCCAAAATAGTCGTGCAAGGTTAAAGAGATGACAATCAATAACTTGAGAAATAATTGGATTAAGCAGATGAGGTGAAGGGAAACCCAATCATTTGGATGGCCTCCTATCGACAGAGAGTTATTGCCCATTACAATAAAAAGGTCTAACCACGTATTTTCCGCACCGAAACCTTAGTCCTCAAAAGAGTCTTTGAGAACACGATTAAGGTGGGAGTCGAAAAGCTTTAGGCTAATTGGGAAAGGCCCTATGTTGTGACTAAGGTTAGGGGCTTAGGGGCATACCATCTCTAAACATTGGACAACGTACCCCTGCTCCGCCCTTGGAATGTATCCAACCTAAAGCAGTACAATCAATGGGATTGGCTTATGAAAAATAAAATGTACGTGAAAGAAAGACGAAAAAGACAAGTATATCTGTATTAAAAATGTGAATGTTCATTACAACCTCCAGTTGAGCCATCTTCGGACAGAAAAAAAAAAAGAAAAAATATACAGAAATGATCAGGGTCATGTCTGTCCACCAAAGGGACTGGCTTTAGTAGCATCCTCATCATATGAAGAGTAGTTGGGGGTACCCTAGGTGATGCTATGTTTCTTCATGCAACACCGGTAGCCGAAAAAAAACATGTCATCTACTTGCTTTTGATACTCACCCTCCAGCTCCTCTTTTTTTAGCGGCAAACCCCACCCGGAGCTCTTTCATCTCCTGCCTTAGTCATGTGTTCTTCTCTTCGGCCTTCTTATGCCTAGCCTCCATCGCCTCTTATTCCTCTGTCAACCAACGGGACTCAGCTTTAGCTGTCTCTTTCCTTTTTTCTGTCTTCCTTAGCAATTTGACTCCTTCATCAACAACTTTCCGAGCAACAGTAAACTCGTCCTCCACCGATTTTAGCTTGGCACAGAGTTCTTCATTGTCGTCCATGTTATGGGCAATGTACACTCTCATAGTCTTAGTAGCCTCTAGTCGTTTGAAGAGCATAGCACGGTGCTGCATCAAATTGCAGACGTTGGCCACCACCTGAGATGGCAGCAAGAAATTGTTAAGAAATCAAAAGACTAAGGCACCGATAAAAGAGGGAAGAGGCTTACCACTTCCGTCGTCTCAATGGTTGTATAATCTTACATAGGCAAGATGCGGGAGACGACGAATTCTGGGGTGTCAAATGGAAGTCAGGCCACAAAGAAAATGTTGGGATCGCCATCTAAGTCTACCGAGACTCGCCGGGTGGCCGAAAAGAGTACTCCCATGTTGTTCATAGGAGCCTCCCTCTCTGTAAAGCAAGGGATCTGCTTCATCAGTTCGGCTATCTCCTCCCGGTTGGGGGTGTGAGGCACTTAGGGACGAGGAGGGACGGAAGCCACGCACTTAATGGAGTCATCATTGAGTTCAGTCGGACTAGTGGAGGGCCCCCTAGCTCTGGGCGAATGCCTCCCCCAGCAGAGAATGACCTCTTGTCCGGTGTAGGGTTGGTACCTGCAGTAGCAGCCGAAGGCTCTAGCGTCGGTACAATAACCAATACTGGCTCCAGGTAGAGAATCTTCGAGCAGGGCTTTTTAGGAGAAAGGGGAATGACCATGATAGATTTGTGTTAGCCCAAGGGTTCTCCTAATCGGGTTTTGATGATAACAAACCATGGTTAAGTGACTAATTGGTTTAATGGTTAAGAATCTCAGGCATAAACTTGAAAATTCATCAAATGACCAAATGGATAAAAGATTGAGTCTTTTGGAAGACTTGTGATCATAGGAAACGAATGCAAGATGAATGCATGAGTGCACTTTGGAATTTCATATCGTTTTATGCAACTTAGAAAACTCAGTTTATCATTTAAAACTTCGATTTCATTAAAACCCGAGTTTTAACAAATGTACCTTAGGCAAAATGTTTTAAAATTGGCATAATAATTCACCTAAAGACCTTGCCTAAGTGTTAAAAAAGAAGGAATTGAAAAAGATAGGTTTTTGGGGCCAAAAGGCTCAATCGGTCGAGGTCCGGTCGAGGGATGCCCAAAATCTTCTCTCTCTCCTAGTAGCCTTCTCTTCCCAGTCGAGGCAACAATAACTTGTCAAGCATTAAATGCTCCAACGGCTAATGAACCGGTCAACCCCTAACTCGACCGGTCGAGGTTACCTTTTGCTGTTTTTGGCTCCCGAGCTTAGAAACTTATAAATTGAGAGCTTCACTTCATTTATTGATAAGAGAACACTTGCAATCAATTGTCTACCTACTTGTTCTTGACCAAAAAGCTCTCATTTCTTTCCTAGTGCATTAAATCATCACTTGCATATCCTTTATTTTCTCAATTGGTATCAGAGCTAGACCTCTTGTTTTAAAGACTTAATCATCTAAGAGGAAATGAATATTCCATCAAGCTCATCTCAAACTGAATTTTTTTTCAAAACATAGAGCTCCATTCTTTACGGAAACCGACTATCCCTATTGGAAAACCAGAATGACTTGGTACTTACAATCAACTGATTTAGATGTATGGGACGTCATTGAAGATGACCCAACTTTTCCCACTAAACTAGTTGATGGAGTTTTGGTTCCAAAACCCAAGTAAGAATGGAATAAACTTGATAGAAGAAACGTTCAATTAAATGCTAAAGTCATTTTTACTTTGCAATGTGTTATGGATAGAAATAAATATAATAGAATATGTCAATACAAATCGGCTAAAGAAATTTGAAGGTTGCTTGAAATAACTCATGAAGGAACAAATCAAGTGAAAGAGTCAAAAATTAATTTACTTGTTCATAACTATGAATTGTTTTCAATGAAAGAAAATGAGACTATTGTTGAGATGATTACTAGGTTCACCGACATTGTCAATGGTCTTGAAGGTTTGGGAAAAACCTACAAGGAATCCAAGAAGGTGATGAAGATATTGAGGTCTCTCCCATTAAAGTGGCATACCAAGGTCACCGTAATTCAAGAAGCAAAAGACTTGACTAAGCTACCTATGGAAGAGCTCATAGGGCATTGATGACATATGAGATTAACTTGGCAAAGAAGCTATAGGAGGGTGAAAACAAAAAGAAGAAGAACATAGCTCTCAAAGCTACAACCAAGGAAAAAGAAGATGTTGAAGAAGAAAAACCAAGTGAGGAAGATGATGATTTAACCCTCATCACAAGAAAGCTTAACAAATACATGAGGAGTGAAAGGTTTAGAGGAAGAAAATTCATCTTTAGAAGAGACCCTTCTAAAAAGGAATCCTCATCTCATGGTGACAAGGAGAAATGAGAAGAGAAAAGAGATTTGGTGTGTTTCAAATGCAAAAAATCGGGACACATCAAATATGATTGTCCTCTCTACAAAAGTGAAGCCAAGAGAAGACTGAAAAAGGCAATGATGACCACTTGAAGTGAAAGTGAAGAATCCTCCGAAGAAGAAAATGAGAAAGAAGTGGCAAACATGTGCTTCATGGCAATATATGATCTTGGTGAGGTAAACTTTAACTTTAGTGATGAAGATATCCATGATGTTTTTGAAGAATTATATGAGGATTTTGAAAAACTTAGTTTGAAAAATAATTCTCTTAAAAAGAAAATTCAAGAACTTGAAGAAGTGAAAGAAAAATTTTCAATTGTTGAAATATCTAAAACTCATCTTGAAAAAGAGAATGAGATTTTGAGAAGTGAAAATGAGATTTTGAAAAAGAAAAATGAATGGTTGACTTCCTCTCTTTCAATTTTCTCTTGTGGATAAAAATCTTTTAAAATGATCTTAGCTAGTTAAAAATGTGTTTTTGACAAACAAGGACTAGGATTCAAATCTTCAAAAAAATCAAAAGTATTTTAAAAACTACTTTGTAAGAGAATCCGCAAGTGCAAGTCCTTCTACCACTTACAATTTTTGTGGAAGATGAGGGCACATTAGTAGTACATGTCCCTTAAGAAATGGTTCTCAAAAGAATTCAAATGCTAAAGCTAAAAAGGTTTGGGTTGAAAAATCCAAGGTCACTAACCCTCAAGGACCCAAAAAGATATGAGTACCTAAATCAACTTAAATTTTATTTTGTAGGGTTCAAAGAAGGATAAGTAGTTCTTGGATGGTGGATGCTCAAGACACATGAACGGGGATGAATCCAAGTTTGCTTTCCTTACAAAGAGAAAGGGAGGATACGTTACCTTTGCAAACAATGCAAAAGGAAGGATCATTGGTCAAGGCAACATTGGTAATGACACGTCCTCTCTTATTGAAAGTGTTTTATTAGTGGATGGTTTACAACATAATCTTTTGAACATAAGTCAACTTTGTGACAAAGGTTTTAAAGTATTTTTGAAGCATCTCATTGCATCACCAAAGATATTCAAAATGATAAAACCATCTTCATGGGTCATAGATGTGATAATGTTTATGCTACAAATATTTCAAAATATGATGATCATAATAGATGTTTTTCAAGCATGCATGATCAAAGTTGGTTGTGGCATAGGAGGTTGGGACATGCTAACATGGACCTCATTTCCCAACTCAACAAAGATGAACTTGTTAGAAGCCTTCCTAAAATAAATTTTCAAAAATACAAAGTTTGTGAAACTTGTCAAATGGGAAAACAAATCAAAAACTCTTTTAAAAACAAAAATTTCATTTCAACAACTAGGCCTCTTGAATTGTTGCATATGGATTTATTTGGTTTCTTTAGGACACCAAGCCTTGGAGGAAAATCTTATGCATTTGTTATTGTGGATGACTTCTCTAGATACACTTGAGTCTTATTTTTAAGTCAAAAGAATGAAGTCTTTTATGAGTTTTCAAAGTTTTGCAACAAGGTTCAAAATGAAAAAGATTTTACAATTACTTATATAAGAAGTGATCATGGGAGAGAGTTTGAAAATATTGATTTTGAAGACTATTGCAATGAGTATGGTATTAACCACAATTTTTTGGCTCGTAGAATTCCTCAACAAAATGGGGTAGTTGAAAGGAAAAATAGAACTCTTCAAGAAATGGCTAGAATCATGCTAGATGAAAACAATTTACCAAAATATTTTTGGGCCGAAGCGGTTAACACTTCTTGTTATGTTTTAAATAGAATTTTATTAAGGCCTATTCTTAAGAAAACTTCCTATGAGCTTTGGAAAAACAAGAAACCCAATATTAGTTATTTCAAAGTCTTTGAGTGCAAATGCTTTATATTAAACACCAAAGATAATCTTGGAAAATTTGATGCGAAATCGGATGTTGGGATTTTTCTTGGTTACTCAATGTCAAGTAAAGCCTTTAGAGTTTTTAATAAAAGAACCATGGTTGTAGAGAAGTTCATCCATGTTATTTTTTATGAATCTAACAATTCTCTCCAAGAAAGAGAGAGTTTGGATGATGATTTAGGCTTGGAGACCTCCATGGGAAAATTACAAATTGAAGATAGAAGGCAACAAGAAGAAATTGTAGAGGATCCCAAGAAAGAAGAATCACCTTTGGCATTACCACCTCCTCAACAAGTGCAAGGTGAATCAAGACAAGACCTTCCTAAAGATTGAAAGTTTGTCATCAACCACCCACAAGATCAAATTATAGATAATCCGTCTAGTGGGGTAAGAACTAGATCATCTCTTAGAAATATTTGCAATAATGTTGCTTTTATCTCTCAAATTGAACCTAAAAATATAAATTATGTTCTAGTTGATCAAAATTGGATGATTGCTATGCAAGAAGAGTTAAACCAATTTGAAAGAAGTGAAGTATGAGAATTAGTGCCAAGACCTCAAAATCAAAGTGTTATTGGAACTAGATGGGTCTTTAGAAATAAAATGGATGAAAATGACATAATTGTAAGGAATAAAGCAAGATTGGTAGCCCAAGGTTTTAATCAAGAAGAAGGGATATATTATAAAAAAACCTTTGCTCTTATAGCTAGATTAGAAGTCATTAGGATGCTACTTGCCTTTGCATGTTTTAAAGACTTTGTTTTATATCAAATAGATGTGAAAAGTGTTTTCTTAAATGACTTTATAAATGAAGAAGTATATGTTGAACAACCACCCGGTTTTCAAAGTTTTGACTATCCTAATCATGTTTTTAAACTTAAAAAGGCACTTTATGGTTTGAAACAAGCACCTAGAGCATGGTATGAAAGATTAAGTAAATTTCTTTTGAAAAAGGGTTTAGAATGGGAAAAATTGACACAACTCTTTTCATAAAAACAAAAAAAAATGACATGCTCTTAGTGCAAATATATGTTGATGATATCATTTTTAGAGCTACTAATGTCTCTCTTTGTGAAGAATTTTCTAAATGCATGCATAGTGAGTTCGAAATGAGCATGATGGGAGAACTTAACTTCTTCCTTGGACTTCAAATGAAGCAACTAAAGGAAGGAACCTTCATCAATCAAGCAAAGTATATAAGAGATCTTCTCAAAAGGTTCAACATGGAAGAAGCTAAAACAATGAAGACTCCAATGAGCTCATCCATCAAGCTTGACAATGATGAGAAAGCTGAGTCCATCAACTCAACTATGTATAGAAGCATGATAGGTTCTTTGCTATATTTGATCGCTAGTAGACCCGACATCATGTATAGTGTATGCTTGTGTGCTAGATTTCAATCTTGTCCTAAAGAATCTCACTTAAGTGTCATAAAACAAATTCTTAGATATTTAAAAGGGACAATGGACATAGGCCTATGGTATCCTAAGGGTGATAACTTTGAATTAATTAGATTCTCAGATGCCGACTTTGCTGGTTGTAAAGTTGAAAGGAAAAGCACTAGTGACACTTGTCATTTCCTAGGACATTCACTTGTTTCATGGCATAAGTAAGAAGCAAAATTTGGTAGCCTTGTCAACGGTGGAAGTCGAATACATAACAGCCGGTTTGTGTTGTGCACAAATCCTTTGGATGAAACAAACACTTAGTGATTTCAATTTGTTTTTTGAGCATGTTCCTATTAAATGTGATAACACTAGTGCCATAAACATTTCAAAAAATCTCGTGCAACACTCTAGGACTAAGCATCTAGAGATTAGACACCATTTTCTTAGAGACCATGCACAAAAAGGTGACATTACACTTGAATTTGTAAGCACAAAAGATCAATTTGCCGATATTTTTACAAAACCTCTAAGTGAAGAGCAATTTGTTGATATTAGAAGACAACTAGGGGTGATTTCTTTATGATTAAATGATTGCCTGATGAACTCTTGTTGAATATACCCTATGATTGCATGAATTTCATATCATATGCATCATATAGAATTACTCTTAGGAAAAAGGTCAAATTTTGACCAAAAATCGAAATTCCCTTGGCATTGGACATAAAAAATTGGGGATTTCAACTAAAAAGGGTAGGGGGGATCACGAGACAAGAAAAAGCAAAAAATTGGAGCGTTGACCAAGCAGTTCATCGGGGTTGGGAATTTAAAGAGGCTCCTACGCTTCATTTTCTCCACTGTTCTCCTCCATTCCTTGAAGACTCTTCACATTCTTGCTTCTAAAGATTAGTTTGGGCAAGATCTTGGACTGTTTGTAGGCCTTGGAGTTGATTTTGGGACATTTTTTAGGCTAGGGTTTCCGTTTTGGGAGTGATTTCTCTCTGACCGCGCGCCTCAGCTAGGTTCAACTCCATTTCCGTGCGCCTAGAGCTTCTGGTTGGATTTCATTCTCTCTTGTTTGGGTTTGTTCTCTCTTCGGACTTCATTTCTTCATTTTCCGTTTTTCTAATGGAGCCTAGGAGAGAGAGCCTTTAGGGCTTAGGGCAAGCACCCTGCTGAGCCATCTCAGCTTGAGCAGACAGAAGCTCGCTGAAAGGCGAGGTACGACACGACCCTCTTCAATTCCGTCAAAGAATATTAGAGATACAAGTAAAAATTTGCCCAGAAGAAAGTCGTTCCAGGGATAAGTATAAATTTCTCTCAACTTCGGTACTTTAGGTTTGAAGGACTTTTCAGTAGGATGGGATGACTTCCAATTGTGACGATTTTCGAGCCGATCTTCCCGACTCTGGTGCGTGCATTTTATTCACGGGTGACCTATGGACTTAGAGGACCGGTCATGTCCACTGTTAGAGGTGTTGAGATCAGACTGAGCCTAGAGAGCATTTGCCGCATTTTCGACATCCCTTCAATTGGACTCTGGGTGTATGAGTCCAAGGTTTGGCCCACTGTGCCGGGTTTTGAGCTTAGAGAGGCTATTCAGAGGTTGTGCGGACTTACAGACGCCTAGGGAATGGGCAAACCATCAGCACACATCCTGACCGTGACCAGCCGAGTCCTTCATCATATGATCTGCTCCATCTTATTGCCACGAGACGGACATCGAGACGAGGTCTCCTACCTTGAGGCATTCATTATGGACTCAATTCTGACAGGGAGACGGATTCACGTGAGGTATCTGATGATAATTGATATGATATCTTACTGTGAGAGCACGACTCGAGTACTCCCCTGTGACCGCTTCCTTACTCGAGTATTCAAGGATGTCGAGGTCGATTTGAGCAGAGAGACGGACTTCAAGACTCTTACTAGTTATGACACTTACGATGAGCAATCTTTGGGGCGGATGAAGTTCAAGAAAGCCCTCGATGGCTCTTGGATTAGGAGAGTTGAGCGACCTCCAGCATAGGCCCGGGGACAAGGACAGATGCATCCCAAAGTAGAGGAGGAGGCCGAGATCAGAGAGATGGAGGGTGGGTTAGACCCTTAGAGGGATTTTGAGCACAGAGAGCTCGAGCTTGACATTCCTCTTCCACTTCAATCAGAGAGTATTCATTTTGAGGCCACTTTCTCATAGCCTATGATGACTGAGTTGTCTTACACTGCGGGGCCATCCTCTCAGCCATCATTCACCAAGCTTCCTCACACAGAGATACCATCTTAGGCACTTCACGCTCCTGATCATGCGCCTTAGATGGATGTATTAGCTCAGATCAACTCACTTGAGACTCGTAAAGAGGAGCTTGCTTTAGTCAATGATACTCGATTCTACTCTATGGAAGATCACATAGATCAGTATCAGACTGACTTCACTTCTTGTTTTGAGCACTTACAACAGAGATTTGAGTGTATGGATCAGTAGCAAGCTACATTCAAGCATCTCCAGTAGAGTATTCAGCACATTGAGAGTTGCCAGGAGAGTCAGCATGAGGAGATGATGGCTTACCTCCGCTCCATGTTTCCACCTCCACCTTCTCAGCCTTGAGTTTATCTAGAGTTCCCCCCCAGTCTCTTTTTTTATGTTGCCAAAGTGAGAGAAATATCTAGGATCTAGGAGACCCTCATGCATATCATTGTCATATCTATGTTGATTAGCATATATGTTATGTTTTCGTGTACATGTGAGGTTACCATATATATATGATATGCTATTTTCATGATCCATTGTTTCCTATTCAAATTTTCATGCTTTACATTGTTTCCTATTGAAAATTGATTGATTGATCCATGATTGGTTTGAGGGGGAGATTTTTTTTCTCTCCTAGATAACCAAGGTTTGTCATCATCAAAAAATGGGAAATCGTTAGCCCAAAGGTTCTCCTAATCGGGTTTTGATGATAACAAACCATGGTTAAGTGACTAATTGGTTTAATGGTTAAAAATCTCAGGCATAAACTCGAAAATTCATCAAATGACCAAATGGATACAAGATCGAGACTTTTGGAAGACTTGTGATCATAAGAAACGAATGTAAGATGAATGCACTTAGGACTTTCATACCATTTCATACAACTTAGAAAACTCGGTTTATCCTTTAAAACTTCGATTTCATTAAAACCCGAGTTTCAACAATGTACCTTAGGCAAAATGTTTTAAAATTAGCATAATAATTCACCTAAAGACCTTGCCCAAGTGTTAGAAAAGAAAGGAATTGAAAAAGATAGGTTTTCGGGGCCAAAAGGCTCAACCAGTTGAGGTTATGGCCAACCAGCTCAACCGATTGGGGAACCAGTCGATCAGTTGCCCTTGTCCGATCGAGGAATGCCCAAAATCTTCTCTCTCTCCTAGTAACCTTCTCTTCCCGGTCAAGGTTATTCTCTTCCCGATCAAGGTCAGATCGAGGACCTATCGAGGTCCAATCTAGGCAATGGTAACCTATCAAGCATTAAATGCTCTAATGGTTAGTGAACCGGTCAACCCTTAGCTCGACCGGTCGAGGTTACCTAATGCTGTTTTTGGCTCCCAAGCTTCGAAACCTATAAATTGAGAGCTCCACTTCATTTATTGATAAGAGAACACTTGCAATCAATTGTCTACCTACCTGTTCTTGACCAAAAAGCTCTCATTTCTTTCTTAGTGCATTAAATCATCACTTGCATATCCTTTAGTACACTTTTGTGTGTCATCCTAACTTTGTCTTGTATTTGAGCTATCCTTAATCTAGGTTGAGGGATTTATTCTTATAAAAACTGAGTGTTAAAGCCTTCAAGAGGTTTGAATCTTGAAAAGATTGTGTAAGAGCTCATTGGAGCCGAAATCTAAGTGTAAGAAGATTGGAAGCTTGGTTGAAGCTTCAACTTTCACTCGGTTAGGAGATTGAGGAGAGTGGACGTAGGCAAGGAAGTGTCGAACTACTATAAAACCCGAGTTTGAATTCTCTAACTCTATCTCTTTATTTTGTTCATATTGTGCTTGAACTTGTTGTGTTTGAAAAGATTTTAAAAAACCCAATTCACTCTCCCTTTTGGGTGTTTTTCTTAATTAAGCATAGCCTTTATTTTCTCAATTTGGATAGACGTTTACACTGCCTTTCCTTGAATCTGGCTCTCAGGTTCGCAACCATGTCCTCTTCTTCCTCCTTTTCACAAACTATACAAGGCACCACTGGCTCGACCTCTGCCTCCAGCTTGGTGCTGGCAGTTGACAGGTCAACCTCTATGCTCGGCTCAATGTTGGCGACAGAAGATGAAGATGTAAAAAAAGTTGAAGCAGAAAGAGAAGGGAATGCGCACGACGGATTTAGTAGCCTTTGAGCAAGCTAAATGAGATGACCCTTCTTCTTGGCAGGAAGACGGACGATAGAGCTGAAAGTCGGGCGGTTTATGGATGGAGTTTGCCTTAACGTCCTGTCCTGTCGTTTTTTCTCCCTTTGCTCTAAGCGGTCCTGGTGTGCTTTTGAGTCTGCCACGCGAGCAACCTCATAACAAGGGAGGTCTTCTACATGTGATGCTCGTCGAGCACCAATGACCGGAGAGCCAAACGGGGAAGTACTGGGGAGGATGAACAACTTGGGCTCCCTGACGATCGTCTGCAGGTTCTTATCCATCAAAAGAACCTGGTGGTTTGGCTTGGTTGCAAATATTTCAAAGAGCTTGTTGAACTAGTCAAAAGAGGCCTTTTCCACCCACTCCACAAGCTGACCCCTTCTGTCCTTGTCTGCACCACACAAACAAAAACATTAGTGTGAAACCAAGGTTTGGTTAATCTTGATTTTGATTATAACAAAACAACGTTTAGAACTAATAATTATATTTCAAATATGATTAGACAAGATGATTTCCAAAGTGGTAATCACAAAGACAAATCAAGCCAAGGAGAAATCATGAAGAAAAAGACCACCTCAAAGAGAAGTGTTTTTCAATACCCAAGTTTCATAAGATCTCTTTGTAAAATTGTTGGTACACTAGGATTTCCATGCATTACATTCTTTACTTATGCACTAAAATAATCAAAGAGTTATTTTGTTTTAAATATTTTAAAATTTGGATGATTTCATGTTTTCAACTAAAACCTTGTGTTAAATGTTTTTCAAACTCATTTTAAAATGTTTTAAGTTGAAAAAATTTGGTTGTTGAGCCAAAAATGGCTCAATCGGTTGAATCGGATAAGGAACCGATCGACCGCTAGCTCAACTGGTCTAGGTTTGGGTTGACCCCCAGCTCAACCGATCGAGGTCTGGGTCGACCCCTAACTCAACCGGTTGAGGTCCGGGTCGACCCCCAGCTCAACAAGTTGAGGGTGTAAAAAATTCTCTTTCTTCCAAAACGGTTGTTCAACAGATCAAGGTTGAACCTCAGCCGGTCAAGGTCCAACGGTCACTTGCCAAGCATTAAATGCTAACGGCTAGTCAACCGGTCGACCCCTAGCTTGACCGGTCGAACACCCAACGGCTAGTTTGGTTTTTTTCTTCTATAAAAAGGCTCCAATCTTTATTGTTTCATAAGCTTAACCTTCCCAAACCTTTCTTGAATATATTTGAGCCTTGGAAGAGTGTTTTTTAGTGCACCATCTTTCTAAAACTTGCATATCCTTAGTGCACCTTTCAATCTTAGTTTTATTGTATCATTTGAGCTTAAAGTTTTTGTACTAGGATTTTGTGAGATCATTTATTTGTAAATCTTTGAGAGGAAGTTTCTCAAGTGTGAGGTATCACTTGAAGGGTTGTTCAAGAGTGAGATATCTCTTGAGAAGTGTAAAGAGTGCTTGGAGCCAAAAGTCTAAGAGAGTGAATTGGAATCATAATCTAATTATAGGCTGGGTTGCGCCGAACTACTATAAAATCTTGTGTTTGCATTATCTCTTCCCTACTCTTTTAATTTATATGCAATTGTCTTTATATTGTTGATTATATATTTGCATATAATTGTCTCTTACATTCACATAGTTTACAGTTGAATTAGCCCATTTTTTCTAACAATCAGTAATAGGTTCACAACCAACAGCTACAAGGGATGGACAAAGGTTACAGGAACGTATCCTACTCGGGATCCCTAACAAGCGTCGATGATGAAATTCTCTGTCCGGACCCTCATATAGACCACCCCAGGGATCGGAAACAAGGATGTGCCCCTTCGTCCTGCCCTTATTCGAATTTGGAAGCCATGTCACTAGTTGGAGAGAGGGAATATGAGCGGACAAGTTGAACCTCTCTTTTCGGCTCATCTTGATCGTATAGACAAAAAAGACCTTCAACAAAGAGAGGTCCAGATGGTAGAATATATCTAGGACGCTGCACCCCATCAGCACCCGGACAATAGTTGGATGAAGAAAGGTCGGAGGGATCTTGGTGAAATAGAAGAACTATTTGAGAAGAGAAGGCAGAGGGAAGCGGAACCCTACATTGAACTGATCCTTGCTAAAATATGTAGCATTGTGAGATGGTTTCTCAATGGGTATAGGCTCGTCATCTACCAAGAGGATGGAGACGTCGTTCGGGATATGAAAACGGTCCCAAAACTCCTGTTCTGATAGAAGATCAATTGGGCATTCCGGACCAGGGCAACCAACTTTTGTACATTTCCGACCACCTTTCTAGCCCCTACCGTCTGTGCTGGTGTAAGCGATACCCCCTATCACTGACATACTGAGAAGCTCTGGGCTGCGTGGGAACTTGTGCGGCATAACGCATATTGTTAGAAAACAGTCACCTGGTCCATCCGCCGTTAGACAATGCCTCAACTATACAACAAGGAACTTAAGCGGAACTAAAACCCAATTTCAAGCAGGCTGCCTAAACCAAACTTGCAGAACAAGCCCTAGCCCTAAGAAAGGTCCTCCCCATCATGCCATCACAACAACTATAGGCCAAAATGCCTAAATGGACCACTTAGGGCACCAACAGGAAAAAAAAAAAAAAACAAAAAACAAAAAGGTAAGTATGAAAAGCCCTAAGTCTGATAAGACACTACCAAACACCCCCTTCAAAAAATAGTCACCTTCTCCCAAAATACAAAAGCCCTAGAGAACGGACTCCATGCTGCCCATTTCACACCCAAAACTCAACAAGCCCCATTACAATCCCAAAAGCAAACAACAGAGCAGAGAAGAATAAATGCGAGGGAAAGCAAGCTTACTAAAGTCAAGGAGAGATATCCATTAGCAAAAGAGAACCCGCTTGAAGCAAACCCAAGAATAACAGCAAAACGTCGGGGAATGAACGACGACCGACGTTACAACAGCAAGGATGCAGAGACTAGGAAAATAGTGCTCCAAAATAGGAATATTCAAAAAGTAACCTAAAAGGTGTGAGAGTCTCCTATTTATAGGAGACCAAAACCCTAGGGATCCCAAAAGATAGGCCACTTGGAAGCACATCCTGAAGCGACACGTCGCCTGACAAGTGACCTTGGTGAATGTGACCCGTCTTTAATTCCCCAAGTGACATCCCAAAAATGCCTAAGTGACTTGAAGAGACACATAACCCGTCCATCTCTACCTGAACATAGGTAAACGGATTAAAAGGGGCATTGTGGAGGGGTTCCCCTCCACGTGTCATTTCACATGTCACTTTCCAATCCCAACACCTTGGTCGGGTAGCATAGGCATGCAAACATCCGAATTATTCCATTCAGAACACGATCGATTCCATCTGGCAACAGACCTAAAGAGGCCCTTTCCCCATGGGGCCAGATGACAAGGGGAGATCGGACCCCCCAAACAGACGAAATCGTCCAATCAAGCCTTTAAGGCCTAATGACATATGTAATCATTCATGCCTGACATGAGAATGGCTTATGAGACCTCTTCTAACCCTCAAGTCCATGTCAATTAATTACCTGACACAACCCCAGGTCATCAATAGGTTGAGGGGATAGGCGATTGTACGGTCAAATATCATGGCACGTCAACTAATGGCACATGCTAATAGCCCAAAACGATGATGATCACCCCACTACCTACAAAACAATCATCATTACAAAGAAAGTCAAAATGTTTAGTTAACACTACAGTAACACTCTCTTCACTATAAAAACCCTTCAAAAACACAAATAAGGTACACAGAGATACGCCGACTCACTCTATCTCACTAAAGTCGCTTGAACTATCTTATACTTGACTTAAGCTTCGGAGGGACGTGCTTGAACCACCTATCCGAACATCCTTTGTGTAGGAATTGGGGTAGATACTCTGAGAGGCATGCAAAGGGAAGAAGACTGTCCAATCTCCATTGAGCAGGACGAATCCGACTCCAATTGGCTCCACATCAACACATAGAGCGGGCATGCTATGAGCTCCATATCAGTTGGGTAAGGAGATGCAATCATAGTATGGACTTGTTTATCCATTATTACCTATGAGGCAATAATAATCAATTTTAATTTAATTTAACAATAACAATTAATTATACATTGTACTGAATTAATTATACATTGTGCTCAACTTCACTTAGAGCTGAGCAAGTGATAAAATAGATAGCATATTGAAACCTAAAATGGTAGTACTGTTATGTATCATACTCTACTCCTCATAAGGCCCTCTTCACTACAGAAACTAAGCCAAAAACAAAAAAAAACAAAAAAGAACTATCACAAACATATGGATTTAGTCATCACCCTAATGCCCTCCCTTAGTTTTCCGTTGCCATTGTTGTTGTCGTTGTTTCCGTTGTCGTTTGCTCCCCATCGGCAATTTCTTCATCACCAGCAACAACCTCCTCTTCGGTGTTCATTTGGTTAGGGGGAGGTGGCAGCACTGTTATCACCATCTCTATCAGGTCTTCAATCCCTTCTCCCATCCGCTTCTCGCTTTCCTCTATAATCTATATACAACATAAAATATTAAACAATTTTGCAAATGAAAAGCAAGGATATTCTCTAGCTACAATGCAATCTTTGGTCTTATACGGAGTACCACGGTATGGTAATGAGACAAGAAAGTTATACATCGAGATGATTACAAGAATTTAATCTTAAAAATAATTATAAATTTGAATTTAAAACCCACAAGAATTTAATGGAGAACATACAATTTGAGAATTCCAAAAGGTAAAACTAGGGTGCAAGATGAACAAGGAGTATCAACAATTAGAAACTGAACCCGATATTTAAAATAAGAAGAAAAAAATAACATGTTTCAAGAGTTCTGGAGAGTTATTTGTCATGTTATATTGTAACTGTTCTTTTTATTATTATTATTAAAATGCCTGTTTTAGTCAACTCCCGCTTGAAATCTTGGGCCTAGTCAGCTGTCACAACCCACACTTATATCATTCAACTAGATAGTGAATTACAAATGCAAGCACATTTCCTTTTTATAACTTATAAAAGGTGATTAGATAGGTTCAAAGGCTAGGTACAAGAACAAGACAAAATTTACCAAAGCTTTCCTTATCATTTCCATTAAGGAACTTCTTTAGTAGGAACTGGCTGTGAAAGCTTAGTGTAGTGTGCAATATCCTCTACATTTTCTTGAAAGCTTTTAACATACTGTTCTGATTTCATAGCTTGATACATTGCCTTTAGAAAACAGAAATTTTCAGATCATGAACACCTTTGGTAGAGAGAAATGAATTTTTAAAACATCCCACCACTTCCTTCCATTGATTCGTTTAATGATGGAAAACAAAAGGAGAGGGTAGGTTTCTTTCTTGGTTCAATAAACTTTTACCTCACAGGTGAAGACATTTGGAGAGAGAACTAATAATTTAAGTTCAAAAATAAATAAGTCAATAAATAAAACAAGAACGACAACAACACACAACAAGCAACAATCCAAGAAAAATTACCGGGTCAATTTCAACTGGTGAAGCTGGCCTGATATTGATTATATTGAGGATCTCAGCCTTTGCAAGGTCATACTTTTTACATTTTTCCAACAACTCATTAATGCTCTCTCTTGTTTGATTGCAAGCAGCACTCTCAACCAGATAGTCATAGACCTATAATATAATCTGGACTATCAGAAACATGAAGATTCACATCATTTAATCCAATAAAAACAAAATCAGGAACCATTTCTAACCTTAAACTCAGATGCTGCTATGGGGGCAATCACCCGAGTGGGATCCTTTGCAGCACCTCTAGACCGTAAAAAGTCAAGTACTTCAAAATTGGTAAGTGCACCAGCATTGGCTTTTTTTCTGCAGGACATTTAAACTTTGTAAGATAACCATGCCATCAAATAAATGAACCTGAAAGATCGCTGGAGGCTGAAATCACTATTATAAAATAACCAACTAGCAAAACCAGAAAATATAGAACCTAAAGAATACTGACATCTTCATCACTGGGTAAGACTAAGGGTGAAACCAATGAGCTTTGAATATTATTGCTCCTCAAGCATCGACAAGCATGTGGGAACCAGCTTCTGTATTGATCAACTCCTTCATTTCAACAAAAACTTAAACATGTGAAGTTCTAAACAAAGCAACAAGAAGTCACACTCCACAGAAGAGACAAAATGCTAACTCATGTTATATTCCTATATTATTTCATAAAAGCAACTAAAAGTTTCAAGATCAAATGACAGATTTTTTAGCTGTCCCAAAATTTCCAAAATATAGCCAAAAAAACAAAAAGAAAGAGAGAGATAGAGAGAGAGAGAACAAAAATCGAACATTTCATAGATCAACAACATATCAACAAAAATGTCACAGGATTAATTTAATTGAATAACAAATCAACCACTAGAAATAGTTATAAGTTCATCTAATTTTCATAAAGTTCCAATAGAATCAGTGTGAGAATGAAAATTGCCTAGAGCTCTTCTTCAGTTGGGAATAGAATAAAATTAGGGTTAGCCAGTTTGAATAAAAAAATTAGATTTTACAAATGCAGTTGTGGATTTTAAACCAAGTCAAACTACTGTTTAACTTGGTCTACTTACATGTCAACCAAACTAAATATATTACATTGATTCCCAAAATTTGAACCTAGTACTAAAAGTTCCCAATGTTAGATTAAAGAAAATGATGAGGGGCTACATCCAAAAATAAACCTCACCCAAAATTAAAATAAAATAAGAAATGATTTTCACTAATAGTGATGAATTAACATGACAGTGAAAATCATTAATTAGTGAAAATTTTGGGCTTATTTTAATTTTGGGTGAGGTTTATTTTTTGAAAATCTCTAATTTAGTTAGGGCCTTTTTCGGCCACCCAAACCCACCCAAGGACGAAGATATGAGAGAGAAGTCGGGTTGGGAAGGGTGGAGAGAGGGAGAACAGAGCAGCAAAGAAAACCCCCTTCTTGTTTGGTTGCCGAGAAATTCTAACTTTTTTCTGCAAGAGCTCCAGGTATTTCCATTCTTACTGCTTTGGTACATTCGCTATTCGATTGAGTTTATCTCCTGATTTTTCGGTCGCGATGTTGTGGAAGTTCATAAATATTCAATCCAATTTTTATTTATTTTTCTTTTTCTTTTTAATTTAGAATGTGCTAACAAAAATTTGGAATTTCAACCATCTAAAAATGAAAAAAAATTATGCAAATTAAGTGAAGATAAGAGAAAGGTTTAGTTAGAGGAGGTTAATATCTTGAGAAATTTAAGCAATGAGTAGAGGCAAATAGGATTGACTACAAAACTTGAGAATAAGATATCAGAGACGTGGTGGAGATAGAAGTTTGAGCTAAACTTAATCTCTCTTCTACTTTTCTACCTTCCAATTCTTGTAAAGAGTGAATTTGAACATCTAGTGTTTGTCTTATGCTAGATTGTTTGCTTAGAAGAAAACAATGTTTGTTCATGTGTAGTGCTTTAAGATTTCTTCAAATTTTTAGGGTAAAAAATTCAAATCAGTCAAAAGATAATATGAAAATTATGGGCAACTTTGAGAAAGCATGAATTTCGAGTTGCATGTATTTTAATGTTATTTAAAATCAATGGGTTAGGTTTATTAACTTCTAGAACAGATTTATCGAAAATGTGTACGCATTTTTATATTTGATTCCAACAAAGGATTTGAATTCGACCCCTTAAATCTGAAGCTTCTCAGTCCAAATCCAAGTTTCCAAGCCCAACCTTAATGTCTTGTGCTAAATAAAAACCAGATATGTGTCTAACAGGTAGAAGGACCATATCACTTATAGCCATTATCATTCAATCAGTCTGTAGATTGGATTTCCTGAATTGCAAGACATCAAAAGAAATCACTTGAGCCAATTTTTCACAAGCTTAATGATTAAAATTGTTGTATATAAGTCTACCAATTATCTTCTTGTGATACACACATAGGTTAGACATTTTAATACACCAAAAAATATACTCTTCTGAGCTTAATGTTGGAAGGTTTTTAAGAGAGTTTTCTTTTTTCCTTTGATAAGTAAAGATGTAAGATTATAGACATGGGCCAAAGAAATAGTGCATCAAGGTATGCAGGTCTTTACGAGGGTCAGTTTTGACAAGAGTTAGAAGTCTTTTACTGCATTTGAACTGCGTAGAGGTAATCACTATGATCCTGTTTCAGCTATAAAGAAAACTTAATTTATAATAAGCTTATGCAAGGACATGAAGGTACACAAACTATTTTCCTTTTATTTTTTAATGAACAATTAAGTGAACCAAAGAAAGGAGTTGATTAAAAATATAAAATTTTTGTTATACAAATTCTGTTTTATGTATTCCTATGCTAAGTTAAATATCTCCCAATTTTTTTATGTGATGTTTAATGTAATAAGAAGCTGAAAATATAAGCAATGTGCCTGGAAGTGAAGTGTGTAGATCAGTAGATTGAATGAAAATGACAAGGGGAAACTTTGGTGGCCAAGAAATTAGTGGTTTGAAGAAATATTTTGGTTGGGTAATGCTACAAAAATATGCTTCTAGGAATATCTTTGGTTGAGAAACTCTTATTATTTTCTTAGTGCTAGTTTCTTCCTCCCCATCTATATCTTATAACTTCAATTTTTGCTGCAGCTTCTTAAAGCAAGGTATTGAGGAACCTCTAATATTTGCTTTAGCCCATGTCTATTTGTCACTCGCATTTTCTAACATGAGAGTTTGGTCCTCATCACCGTTAGGATTGTTCTTAGGATTGAGGAACTAGCTCCTTCTTTAATGCTATCTTTGCTTCTATCAATTCAGTTCCTTTTATTCCTGTAAGTTTTATTTGGAAATCCAAAGCCTGACCAAAAGTGAAGGCCTTTGCATGAGTTGTGGAAAATAAGAACATCAATACAAATGACTTGCTCCAACAATGAAGACCATACAAAGCACTTAACTCGGAATGATGTATCATGTGCAGGGGGAGTGGGGGAATCTATACATCATGTTGTTTTTTATTTTTATTTTATAAGTAAACAAGATATGCAATAGAAAACATCATGTTGTTTTTTATATTGCCCTGTAGCATCAATATTATGGTGTAGATTATTTCCATTTGTAAGGATTGATTGTGTTCAACCTAGAAGGATGGAGGAGATATTGATTATGTCCTTTAGAGGTTTTGGGGGATTGCCTACAGTCCTCTACCCTATAACAAGGATGACCATTGATTTATTGCTTTGTGACAATTTGGAATAGGATCTTGATTCGCGGTGTGAGGAACTAATCAAAGAAGAGTTTGGGGAGGACTGTAATTTTGATGTGGATGATGCTGTTCAAAAGTTAGAGAAGTTAGGCATTCTGGACCTATCATTTCTGTAAGTTGATGCGAAAGGGCTATCATACCAAATCTTATTCAAAGAAAATGAAACCATCATATACAAAGTAATTCAATTATATGACTGATTGCATTAGTTGTTTTACTGGGACCTTGATAAGGGACTTCAATATTGCTACATACATGATTTGTCTGTTCCTCAATGGAATTATTTTAAGAAATTGCATGGAGTATGCTTATGGAAAGTCTACGCATTTCTACAGGCACTTATCATCACACATATACATACTAAAGAAAATAATTTATATATATTTAGGGAAACATAAATTATTAGGATAAATTTAGTTCTCAGTAATCAGATTGAGGGCTTTCTTAGAAAAAATCTCATTGATGTTCTTGACCCCTGTTGATATATTTCTCTGTTTCACATCTTGCCTACATCTCTCCCTTTGTAGATATATGAGAGAGGGATAGGGTTGGTTTCTGTCTAATCTGACTATATGTTGATTTCAGGACACAATTGGAAGGTATTACTGTGTTGGATTGAAGCATGCTAATGATATCATCGGAACAACCACAGAGGAGCTTGTCCTCAAGGCAAAACAGGGTTCCTTGATTTCCTGATGCTGTGTGGCTAAGGACCTAAGGTAAGCTTGCTCTCTCTCATATGCATATCAAGAATAATTCAAACTTGTGTTTTTTGTAATTACTCTTGAAAATTTAACACCCTAAGAGACATCTGCAGGTGTTAATTCTGCTATCAAGCACCTAAGAGCAGACAATTCAGCTTAGAGGTTTTCCAGTTCTTTTTTTTCTTGTTTTTTTCTATTTTTTTTTTTATTTAATGGGTTCTTTCTAAAGGCACTTGTCTATTAATGTATGTAATTTGATTTGACAAGTTTATTCCCATTCTTTCTTTTCTCTATCTCTCTCAAAGGAAAAAAAACAACAAAAAAAACTGTGTGCATGTAATTTGGCAAGATTTCCAGATTGTGAATCTGTCCAGGATGCAAAAGCCTACTGTTATGCTAAGAACATTCATGTTGTGTTGGATGGAATTTTGGGAATGGTTTCTTTGTGGAATCCTTTGTAAGATGACCGTCAGCAGCGAAATGAAGAGCCACTTTTTTGCTTCTTTGTGGTTGTTGCCTTGTTGGGAATATAGGACATGAAAGCTTGGGTTTTGGCAATGCCATTCCGGATGAGATCTCCTCATCCGGATTCCACCTCCTTCCCAAAATGCATTCCATTGAATTGCCTTGACTGACACCGGATACTAGACACTAGTCACACTATGTAGCAGGACAAATCTGTAAAGAACTACTATCTCTGCTCAACTCCAAATTGGAGATTCTAACTCTAGAAGGTTGTACAATGCATGGTACTTCAAAGATTGGTGCAGCAGTATTATAATTACTAAAACTAACTTGTTTTTTATTTTTTATTTTTTCCCTTGAATCTTGCAGGATGTGTAAACCTGGAGCTTCTTCCAAGAGGCATTTACAAGTGGAAACACCTTCAAACTTTGTCTTGCAATGGCTGTTCAAAGCTAGAGAGATTTCCAGAAATCAAAGGCAATATGAGAGAGCTAAGGGTGCTTGATTTGTGTGGAACAGCTATAATAGACTTACCATCATCAATTACAAATCTAAATGGTCTTCAAACTCTCCTACTTCAAGAGTGTTTAAAGCTCCACCAAATCCCTAATCATATTTGCCACTTATCATCATTGAAAGTATTGGAGTTGCCACTTATCGGTATTTTGTGGAGAGGTAGTAGGTGTCATTCTTGAATTCACTGTTTTTATCAGCTCCAGGATGCTATTGGAGGCTCTTGAAAGCAATCGGAGGTACTTGGGTTGTTGAGGCCTTAGCCGGTCAGCAAAGGCCAGACACCAGTAGAGGTGTTCACATTTTCTACTTTCAGCAACAAGAATGTTACATTATGTTTACCTCTGAATCACCTTATGATTTTTATATTCAATATTCTTGTTCTCTCTTCTTCTGAAATGGGCTGATAGCAGATTACTTAACCTGAAGCAGGAACTTATGAAGAATCTGGTTGGATTGGGCACACAGGAAATAGAGGGAGTGATGGTACTTGCAGTCACAAACAGGCCTTTTGATCTTGATGAGGCCATTATTGAAAAAGGTCGAAGCTTAGAGAATCTTGAATTTAAAACCTCAAAATTCATCCTGATCTATGAGAAAGCAATCTCCTAGAAGGATCCACTAATTGTGTGGCATATTAACTGCCAAGCAGCCTTGGTTTTTCTCTCTATGTACACATCTACACTTAGATGATGACTACAAAAGCAACAAAACAAATCCAACAACAGTGCATCACTGTGAACTTTACAAAGATAGAATAGAAACCACACTCATAAACAGGGCAGCTTATAACCCTGTTCGTTAAACCCATCTAACAGAATCCAAGAAACATTCCATAGATTATATATGAAAATATAGGCACATGCTATAAGAGTCTACAGTCTCACTGCAGCAAGATCATCAGAGAGTTTAAAAGGATGGATATTCATGGATCAAAGCCAAAAATTCAAAAGTCGATCATAAGGACAGGATGCATAAACAGAACCCAAGTAAAATTCAGCAAACAAAGCATCCACATACCAATCAGAGAAATGGTGTAAGAGAGTCTGAACAACTAATTCAAAAGGGTTGCAAAGATAGAAATTAAACTCCCAACCACCCATTGAATACTCCTAATTTGGTCTTGTTGAGACAAAAAAAAAACCCAAATACCCGATACCCACATTCTTTGTAATCTCAAACAAAATCAATAGCCTATAAATCTTTTCTTAAAAATGAACTCAAACAAAAGAAACACCCACTCAGCTCCTCTAACAGAGCCTAGAAATCCTAAAATTATCTTAGGACCTGCAACACGTGAACTCAAAAACCCTAAACAGAGCACTTACATATGTGAACCAGAATAGAGAATGAGAGTTTTAGAGAGAGAAGTACTGGGAAATGAGACTCGACTGCTCTATTAAAATCCGAAAATCCAAAATAAATTTGGGTTGAGGGTTACCTTCAATCAGATCAACAATGTCGAATGAAAGTGAAGCGTCTTTCCAACTGTGTAGTCTCGGATGGAGAGCGATTGAGGAGGAGAATGAAGAAATTACCGCTTTGGGGATGAGGTGAGGGTTGAGGATGCCAGTTGCAGAAAGCTTTGAGGGGATGGGTGGGCTAAGGTCGGGCGTCGGGCGTCGGGCTTTGAGGGGAGGTTTCAAACAAGGATGAAAATTTCTGTTCTTTTGGCCGAAATTTCGGCGAAATTTCGTGTTTCCGAGGTCGGCGAAACGAAAGAGGGGGGCGAAATGTCGACGGAAGAAATATCCGTAAATTTCGCCAAAAATCGCCTCCGGTTGAAAATTTTCGGAGAAAAATCGTTTTGTTTCGGTTTATTTCGGCGATTTTTCGGCAAAAAAAACAGAAATTTTCCTACCAGTCCAGCCCGCGCACAGGATACAAAATCTGATCATGATTCGCAGGCAAAGCTTGTGTTTTTCAGCCTGGCTCAAAAAACGTGGATTTAGGGTTCGTGAAATTTAAATCCAATGGCACAACAGCAAAGAGACCCCTAAAACAGATCCAGAAAACACAGGGAGCAAAAGAAAAGCAATTTTTTTGGTTTTCTTTGGGGGTTTTGCATGGATTTTCTCGGAAATCAAACGAGGATGAATTTTCCCGGAAATCGAATGGGGGATGGATTTTCTATGGAATCAAACGTGGGTTGCAAAAAAAAAAAAAAAAATGTTTAGATTAGTACCTGCGAGGATTGAGAGTGGCAGAGGAAAATAGGGCCTTTTTAGGGATTCTGTCGGAGGGCATCTTCAGAAAAGGGCATGCCCGGGTGAGAGAAGTGGTGTGGCCCTTTTGATTTTCAGATTTAGTAGAGATAAAAAAAAAAAAATGGAAACAAATTGTGGCCCTGTGCATTGATGGTCCAAATTGAAGCTTAATGTAATCAAATGATCATAATTGAACCTCATACACACTATTGATATTTACTAGAATAAGTTTTTCATAAAATTTTATAATAAGTGTATAAGTACAACTGACAATATAATTATATCTAATATCGTGATTCACAAATCATATATATAATATATATATATATATATATATATATATATATATATATATATATCAAATTTTTCAATAAAATAATTTTAAATTGTCTATTATACTTCTAATTATATTATTACAAGGTTTTTTACATTTTCATGAATTTTGATCAATTTTTTGCTTATCAAAAATTTTTTCCAAAATATCCGTTGATATTTCGTCGATATAGCCATAAAATCAAATTACCGATATATCCGTAATTACCAATATTTTTATCATTGGTTTCAAAAACTGGCTTTTTTATTTTAAAAAAAAAAGCCAAATATTTTGGCTTTTTCCATTTAGCCAAAAAATTTTAAAATTTAGTAATAAGTCATTAAAAATTTTAAAAAACAAACAACTTAAATTCTAAAAGCAAATTGCTTTCAGTAAAAAACCAAAAAAATAAACACCACCTTACTCTAGTATATATTGATTCTTTGAATGTCTTAGTAAAAAATTGATATTTTAACAAATGATAAAAATATTCTTATTGATTGAGGATGTATTCTATGATTATATTTATTATTTTTATTTACCATATATTTTTCTCAAATATTATTCATATATGAAATTGCATACGTTATCTCAAGATGAACAAAAAAAAAAGTTCATTTTGAAAATTGTGCAACCACTCAAAGAATTCTTTGAGATAAAAGACACATTTTTCAAATAAACATTAACAAATGCTAAATTTAACACCATATCAAAAGTTATATGCTAATTGAAGGCTATAAAAAACAAATATTATGCTATCAAATGAAGGTAGATTTTATCTAAATGATGCTTTATATATTCTAACAAATCTAGAAGAAAAAATTATTCAGCGTTAAAGATATTCATAGAAATAGGTATTTTATTGAAACTATGAATGAAGGTAAGTAGAATATCTTTATATTGTCTCTATTACTTCTAATTAAAAGCACATAGTAGAAAAGTTATTGACTTTCTCCTTTAGACAAATATGAGGCTGATTGATCATATGTTGTTATATATTTTATTGCAAATACTCCAATGTGAATTGATGTCCTTGCATGACAACTAATAAATGAATCTAGCAAAGTCCCGAAGTGTGTTAGACTTACTGACTTAAAGGATATAATTCTCTGAAGAAGGAGAATACAAGGAAAAATTAACACTCTTGAAGAATTAAAAAAAAAAATGGTTGATCAATGACGAACAATAGCCCTCAAAGAGGCACAAATAAAACAAATAACTCCTAAAGAGACATATTTAATAAGTAGCCCACTAAAGAAGTATAAATTGAATGAGTAGCCCTTGAAGAGGCATATGCATCTTACAATAATGAGATCTTAATAAGTTATTAACAACTCTTTCGCTTTTCAAGTGGCTTTTGAGCTCATAAAAAATGATTAAGATCCCGAACCTCAAAATATGAAGAATCCTGACATAAAAATGATTGATTAAAATGGAAAGAAGTTGAAAGTAGTAAAGGAAAAAAAATCTTCTCTTCTTATTCATTATGAGTTTATACAGAGTATTTAAAATACAAAAGAATTGAGAAAAAGGAATTAATATTCCTAACCTAATTAGAGATTTGATAGCCTAATTCTAAACCTAATTTTTATCAATTAAAGAATTATCTAATGAATATATATCTAACAGCTATATAGATAGTTGTAACATATACAACTATACTAGTCAACTATATGAGAGTAATTATAGAAAAAATTGAGTGTAATTAGGTTCATATTCAAACTTAAATCTTCCAACACTTCTCCTCAAGTGGGTGCAAAGATATTTTGCATTCTAAGCTTGTCTAAGATATGATGAAATGCCAATCAATTTCCACATTTTTTGTACAATCATAATATATCGGGTTATGAGCTATATTAATAGCTATCTTATTGTCATAATACAATATCATAGGATCTTTTATCTTGATCTTAAGGCCAATGAGCATAATTATTAGCCACAATGGCTTGCAAATGCCTTGAGTCATAACTCTAAACTCAACTTTTAGACTTGATAAAGTAACAATGGGTTATTTCTTACTTCTCCAAGTGATGAGATTACATCCTACAAACATATAATATCCATTTGTTAACTTTCTATCTACTACAGATCATGCATAATCTACATCAGTGTAGGCTTCCAATCTTAAATCATCATTTCTTTGAAATATTACTCCTTTACCCAAGGTAGCCTTTAGATATCTAATAATTTTGAATATAACTTCTAAGTGGGATTTTAGTAGAACATGTATAAATTGACTGACTATACTTATAGCATAAGCGATATTTGCCCATACATGTGATATATAAATCAATTTTCCCATCATTCATTGATAGGTGCTTCGATTTGTTGAACCTTCTTCGATTTTCTCCCCTAGCATTTGGTTTGCCTCAACAAGAGTCTTAATTGGTTTACATCCTAGCACACATGTTTCTTGTATATATATTTGTTGCAAGATAAAATCTCTTATTCAGATCAAGCAACTTCTATACATAGAAAATATTGTAGACTTTCCAAATCTTTAATTTCAATTTCATTTAATTTGCTAAGTATGTTTTTAGTTTTATAATCTTCTATTAATCATCTCTAGTGACTATAATATCATTAACATGGACAAAAAATATTAGTTATCTTCTCTTGGGGAGAAGGCTTTATGAACAATGTGTGTTCACCTTGAATTTGACAATTCCTTCTTTTTACCATGGATTTTGCAAACCCCTCAGACCATGCATATAAGGACTATTTGAGTCCATAGGGAGACCTTCTAAGTCTACACACTTTGCTCATCAATGCTTTGTGAACATATAAAAGTGGGACGCCCATGTACACTTTTTTTTCTAGATTGCCATGAAGGAAGACATTTTTTATGTCAAGTTGTCGTAATAACCAATCTAGAATAGCTACTAAAGACAATAGAATCCTAATGGTGTTCATCTTGGCTGCTGATGCAAATGTATCTTAGTAGTCTACTTCAAATGTTTGATTGTACCCTTTAGCGACTAACCTTGCCTTATACCATTTAATGGTCCCATCATCTTTGGATTTAATGGTGTGGATCCATTTACATCCAATTATTTTCTTCTCCTTGGATAAGTGTACGATTCCCCATGTTTTTATTTATTTATTTATTTTAGAAGGTTCTCATCTCCTTTTTCACAGCCTCCTTCCACCGTTTCATGTTCAGTGTTTCATAAACTATTGTAGAAATTTCATGGAATGATATTTTGAAAGTGAAAGCACGATCTTGTGGGAATAGTCTCTCAAATGACACAAAGTGAGAGATTGGATGTTGAGTGCATGATCGAGTTTCCTTCCTAAGAGTAATAAGCAAATCCAAATCATTGTTAGCATAAACATCATGATTAACATTTTCATTACTTGATATCAAGTCGAAATTTGGGACTTATGGAATGATAAAAAGTTTTTTTTTCCTAGAGTACACCTTCATAGTAGGCATATTGGACCTCAAATTCTCTATTTCTATAAGAATCAGTGATGTTTTTACATTTCTAAATTTTTAGCAAATGTTATTTCTAGTGAAGGGTTTAATAAAAGTATGGTTTGAGACTCTTTTGTACTGAAATTGTTTAAGGACACTAGAAGTACTTGGTTTTGATTAAGAAAACTTGAAATAGTTTGGTTTTGAGCAACATTCAAATTACTACTTCCTTTGTTCCCATTGTCATAAAAAAACCTATCTAGGACACAAGTGAGGTTTGAAATTTAACTTATGCTTGTCTAGTTGGTGGATGATAACACTTTGCTTCTTTTTTTTTGGGACCTAGAAATATACATTAAAAAAAAACCTTAGAATCGAATTTACTTCTCAAATGGTTGTGAACAAGGATGAAAATATTGATTTTGACAAAAATATATTGATAACTTGATTTTACAAATATATCAAGATATATCGAAAAATATTGATGGATATTTTGACACAAAATATCAATAAAACTAAAATTAATTAAAACTCATTAAAATATTAAAAAAACCTCTTAAAAATTATATATATTAACACAAATATCAATAAAGAAGTGGTTATATTTGTCAAAATCATCATGATAAAGTGTCATGTGAAAAAAATAAATTTGTTAATTGTTAATAAATGAGTGTTGGATAATACTACGCTAAATAACTTTGAACAGTTATGAGATTTTCATTGTATCGAAATTTAATATAAATGTAATTATATTCCTCAAAATTATCCTAATGAATTTTTGTTTTAAAAAAATTAATAAATCTTCATAAAGTTGCTCTAAATTCTTAATTGAATAAGTCTTTTGTCCAATCCTATGAAAATTACTTATCTAACCCCTCCTTTCTTTACTTAACTTCAAAATTTTATAAGTTAATTTTCTCCAACATCTTTATAAATCCTTTTATTATTTGAATATTATAATATATTTTTTTTAATTTCAAAATTTAAACTAAAAATATATTGAATATGTCATTAACTACCATTACTAGCATTTGAAACTCCGAATTTGTATTAACTTTAGGTGGTGTTTGTTTTTTTACTTAACTCCAAATAGAACTTTAATGTTTAATAGTATTAAGTATTAAATTGTTTGTTTTTGTAATATTTTATTTTTATTAAGTATTAAAAAATAAAGAAAAATCAACATATTGTTTTTTTTCCATTTAGTAAAAAGTTTATAATAAATTAAGAAAAAGTAGAAAAACAAATAATTTAAAATTTAAAAACAAATTATTTTCAGTAAAAAGTTAAAAAAAATAAACACTCTTTTTAAGTGTTTTGAATTATAAATTTACCTAATTAATCCTTTTTTTTCTTTACCTTTAATAAGGTATGTTTTCAATTTAAATTTCAAAATAATAAATAAATTTATCATAATATTTAAATAATAAAAAAATTATTAGGATGGTAGAAAAATTAACTTATAAAATTTTGAAATTAGAAGAAAAATGACTCACCAAAATACGAAAGTCAAAATCTTTCTGAAAATAAATTCCTATTTAAAGAGTGCATAACCTTATGAATAAGCTCATATTAAGTCATCAAATTTTGAATTCACCTCAAGATTCTTCTTGAAAGGTAAGGGGTATGAATAAAAACCATTATATATATATATAGTAAAGGAAAGAATTCAATATAAAATAGAGAACCATCATTATTATCTTAAAATTCTAATTCGAATTTTATTCTTTGTTAAATTACTTTTATCATATTTTAAATTTAAATTAAATAAAATTTATAAGAATGTTCAAAATTAAGAAATCCCTACAACTTTATAACTTTTGGAAATTAATAACCTTTATTTCTAATCCATCATTATGCTATTGAAATTTGTTATAAATAAGAGAGGAAAAAACAAAAATTATTTCTAAAAGCAAAGAAAAAAAAACATGTAAAGTGAAAAAAAAAAAAGGAGCAATAGGAGTTTGACAGGAGGAGGGGGGAGAATATGGAAGAAAGAAGTGAAAAAGGTCAAAGATAGGGGGCAGAGTCAGAGGAGTAGGGTGTGTTGGAAAGTGAGAAGTAGGGGGAGCCTGGAGGGAGAACACATACAATGTACCACATTAAAGCAGATGATGCCCAATTCTGATTCGTATCTCTATCTACTTCCACATATATTCTCTCTATACAAAGCACCCATCATTCATCATCATCATCATCATCATCATCATCTCTCCCTCTCCCTCTCTCCCTCTCTCCCTCCCTCTGACCACCCACCTTTGAAGAAAAAAAAAAAGACTCCATTCTCTGAACCAGGACACTCCCTCATTTCCTCAATCACCAGCATTCTTGGATTTTGAGAGAATCTTTGAATCTCTCTCATTTTCCAATTCAATCTCCTCTCCTCTCCTCTCTCTCTCTCTCTCTCTCTCTCTCTCTCTCTCTCTCTCTCCCTTTCTCTCTTCCTCCACTTCATCAGCTTATGTGTGTTGCTCTCCTCCGCCCATTCAGCCCATTTGCCACCCATTAAGGGGTTCATCTTTATTTTTATTTAAAAAAAAAATTCATTGTCATTTTTGAGTAATATAATTAAATTTTGATTTTTACATCTAAAATGGGTAAAAGAAAAAGTGATGAATATAGCCTCTATGCCTCTATGCTATTAAAGTAGAAAATCTAATCACATCTCTTTGATTAGTTGACTAAAAAAGAGGAAGTTGATTTATACCTAAATTTAATTTGTTTAGAAAATATGTTGGTCAAAAAGACAAAAATAACTTTAATAAGATTTTTTTTTGTCTCTGCCATATGTTAAATTTCATTTCTTTTTTAGTATGTGTGGAAGACAAATTCAAAATTATGATGGTGGACTAGAATTAGAAGAGTAGTGGAAATCATATCAACTAGGACTTCTTTTATTGGGATTTCGCTTCTTTTATTCTCTTATTCACATGCTTTCTTTCTACTTCTATTAAACTTGTCACGTTTAATTCCATACCTAATTCATCTATTGGACCCTTTTTTTTAATAATTATTTAAAAATAATAATTATACAACATATATAATTAATAAAAGTAAAGTATTAGATATAAAATTATTTTTAAAACATTAAAAACATTTTGGGTTCCAAACATACCCTTATTCTGTAAAACATCAAAAAATAATTTTTTAAAACCATTCTCAAAGATTATTTTTTGGAATAATTTTTTAAAATAATTACTATATAAGACTATAAGATAATGAAAAAAAAAAGAAATAATTTTAATATTTATAAAAATGATTTTTTTTATTTTTAATATGTATATTATTGGTATGCAAGAGATAAGAACGACCCTTTTATTTTATTTAAGAGCTCAATAAAATAACTTATTTTTATCTTAATAAATTAATAATAATTTAAAGAGCATAAAAATGGATAAATAATAGAAGTTTAGCATATCTTCCTCCAAAACGTAGCGTTTTGGCCGAATATATGGGGATCTGTAGGTGTGATACTGTCTGATTCGGACCACAGTACGAAACCTGATTTCCAACAACATTCAAAGACCCACAGAAATAATAATTAAAATAAATTAAAAGGAAAATAGAAAAAAAACAAAAAACCACGTTTTCACTCGTACTATTACTTTCCTTCAAAGGCAAGTTCACCGCATCATCATGAGATTAAGACCAGGAATGGACGGCGAGGATCAAATCACGCTCATCGACCTCTATAAATAGGCAGTCCACCCAGCCATATCACACTCCGTCTCTGAAAAACCACCCCAAGCCCAACAACCACACCTCTGATACTGGACGGTAGCCGGTGGCGAGAGAAATGGTCAGAGGTCCGACGAGACAGACAGTGAGAGAAAGCAAAGGCATTACTATTCTACGATGGTACGGTTCTTCAGTGTGGGGTCCGTCGTGGTGCTGGCGGTTCTAGCCGCGTCGCTGGTGGTCCTGCCGTTGATGCTGCCGCCGCTGCCTCCCCCGCCGCTGATGCTTCTCTTCTTCCCCGTGGGCATTATGGCCGCCCTCATGTTGTTGGCATTCTCGCCGACGGACGCCGCCGGACACGTGGCAGTTTGGGCGGTGTAGGTGGAGGAAGCTGGTTGGGTGGCTCCGATTGTGGTTACAATACTTTGCCTTGTTTTTTTTAACAAAGTTCAGAATCAGTGGATAATGATTTTGTCTCAGTGCTGACGTCATTATTGTTGTTCATCTTTTGAAAATATATTAGCTGAAAGCAGATTCAGATTCAGAGTGTTTTGTTTTTGTTTTTGTGTTTTCAAAATTAGAAAGTGATTTAGAAAAACAAAGCTTAAAACAGCTGTGTATGATGATCCATGAATGAATGAAAGAAAGAAAGTAAGAAAGGATGATTCAGAATTTAAATGGAATGTGATTTGTGAAAGGATGGAAGTTTGGTTGCTGTTTTGAAAACAAAAAACATTAAAAACATGTTTGAGAAATGGGATGTATTTTTATTTTTTTGTATTTCTTGTGTTCTTAAAAACCATTTGAGAAATATTTTCATTATTTTTTTATTGTTCACGAAACTGTAGGTGATTTTTTACTATTTAAGTAACTCTTTTTTTAAATAAAAAATTATAATTAATTTAAAATTTTTAAAAGAAATCATTTTATTGATTTAAATGAATTATACATATAAAAATTATTTATATATTTATAATATCAAATTAACTAAAAAAAATATTTCATTAATTAAAAAAACAGCTTTTAAGTATATTTTTTATTTTATTTATTTAAAAAAAATTATTAATTCTATCAAATGCATTTTTTTTTTGTTTTTGAGAACAAAAGTTGTTTTCTGGAATTTAGGTTTTAAACATAATTTAAAAAAAAAATCAAAAACTATCCTTAAAAAATGTTATCAAAAACTGTTTTTTAAAGAATAGCTTTTAAAAACAGTAAACAAATAGGCCTATTTATGATTTTGAGATGATTTGAAAACATACTATTTTCTCGTGCATCAGCTTAGGAAGCAGTGCAGAGAGGCAGTGAAATAGGATTTTTGAAGTTAAAAAATTGGGCGGTGAGAACTTGAGAGCAACAATAAAGTAGGAAATAGAATGGATTTCTCGTTTGTTCCAAAGATCCAAACAGATCTTTAAAGGTTGATACTCTGCTTCACATTTAAAAATGGTCTTTTCTTCTTAAAAACAGATCTTCTATTTTTATGACTCATTGTAAAAAGGGGAATCTCTAATAAAAATTCGTTCAACTTTCTTTTTACATTCTATTTTCTTTTCCTTCTTCTTCTTCTTCTTCTTCTTTTACTTTATTATTTTACAACATTATTATTTTACAACAAACAATATGTTCTCTTTCTTATTTATTTTGAATTAATTGGTTAAAAGATATTAAATAATCCCCTATTTATGAATTTAATATTTTTCATGTTTTTTTCTTAAAGAATAATCTATTTTTGATATAAATGTCCTTAATTATTTTAAATATTTATACATAAGTTTTAAAAGAAATGGTTATTTTTATAAGAAAAAAATAAGAGCATTTTTGTCAAAATGTGGTAAAAAAATGATGAATGATTAAATTTTCAAAATGGAGTTTTCAATAACTCTTCTAATCAAATAATCTATTTATTTTTCCATTGCTTAGAACTAAAATCTTGAAATATGATTTTCTTTGAGAAAAATTTAAGGAAAACAAATAAAGAGAAAAAAATAAATTAGAAGCTCCTCATTTTTTTTCTAGAATCATTTGTTTTTCATTTAAAATCTTTAGAACTTAAACATTGATTGAATTAATACTAGAAAATCATAAAACTAAAAATCAATCTAATAAGAGTACAATTAAATGTGATTATTGGAAATGTTTTTAGTCTAAACAATGTTTTTTTTAAAAAAAAAAAAAACTAGTGTTTGGTAAAATTTAGGAAACACTTATGAGTTTGATAGTGATTTTAGGAAGTATTTTTAGATTTTCTAAAACTTGAAAATTTTTATCTTGCAAGTATAAAAAAAGTTAAGAAATACTTCCTAGAATCACTACCAAACACACGAACATGTTTGGTAGTAATTTAAGAAAATGTTTTTAACATTTCTAACACTTGAATAATACAAATTTTAAAGTGTTAAAAAGTTTGGAAACACTTCTTAAAATCATTACCAAACTGGTTATAAATAGTGTTGAAAAATCATTTGTAATATTTTATAGAGAAACATAATATGTGATTCTTCCAAAAATACTTTAAAAAAAACATTTTCATTAAAAACTCTTCAAAAGAAAAACGCTATTAAACACACTCTAAATACCATAAAGTCGTACTATAAAAGCGATTTTGAATGATTTTATTAGCTTCTCTTTACAATGTAATTAAAACAAAAAAGTAACTTTACTATAAAAATTTATGAGTTAAATCTCATCTAAAATGACTTCATTGTTTTTACTTTGTATATAATTGCATTTTTATGATTTTTTTTTCATTCGATAAATGAATTTCAAATTAAAGGAAATTTAATATATTGTTAATGAGTTTAGTAATTTTTAAAAATATCTTAAAATAAAATAAAAAAAAACCAAATCAATGTAACAAAATAATATAAGAAAAAACCTGGTATAAAACAAATTATCTTTACTATTTTTCCTTTGCATATAAACAAATAAATTCTAAATCAAAAGAGACCAATAAATCAAGGAAGACATAAAGGTTGTTTGGTAAAATCTAATATTTATTATTTAATTACTTAATTTTACCTTAATTTAAATTATTATTAAGTTATTTACTTAAAACCTATTATTTGGTTTTTACTTTAAATATTAAAGGTCTTTATTAACTTAAAATTTATTATAAATCATCGAATTGACATAATCACTCTTATGAATCTTAACTATTATTTACACTGATTAATTTTAACTAATATCTCATGCTATTAATTTTAAACAATGAATTAGTTTGTTAAATATTTATATTTAAAATATTACAAATACATAAAATAATCAAAAGATATTTACTATAAAATTCAATCATGGATGTAGAGTTATACTCATAAAATAGACACTCACTACATATGGGTAAATGAGATAAAATAAATTTGACATTAAAAATAAGTTAATTATTTTGACTTAATATTTAAAAGTTATTATTAACAATATTAAGTTATTTTACTAGATATGTTTAATCTACTTAATGATTTAAATTAAATTATTAAATCAATAAATTAACTTAGCAAACAACCTATTAGAGTCCATTTGAGAGTACTTTAAAAAAAAATGCTTATAGTTTAAAAAGAACTTTTGAAGAAAAATTAGGTGTTTTGACAAAATTTGGAAAACTCTTTTTAAAAAATTGAAAGAATCACTTATAGTTTTTCATAGATAAACATTTGATAAATGATTATTTTAAAAATAATTTTAGAGAAAATAATTCAACTAAAAGAACTTCAAATATAAATACTCCTAAATATGCTCTTAATGTTTTGTTTTTATTTTTATTTTTAATTTTTTTTATTTCTAACGAATCTATTAATTTTTAATAGTAATTTGAAATTTAAGTTACTGATTCAATTAATAGCGTACTAAGTAAAATTGATTCAAAATACTTTTTCTATAATTGAGCAGTATATATGTACATAGAATAAAAAAGCTTGAGTATATATATTTTTAAAAGATTTCACTTAGTTTTAAATTCATTTTAAATAAAATATTTTAACCATTCTTATTTTAAAAGATTATTCATTATATAGAGAATTCAAGTATGAATTTACAAATGTAAATATCCATATTTTATAATATCTAATAAAATAATATATTTTTTTAATAAAAATATTATTAATGATTTTATGATAATATTAGTATTCATACTTTACTAAAAAAATATTTATTTTTAATTATGAAACCATTTTTTTTTATTTGTAATAAGACTTGAATTGAATTTAATGGATATTAACATAAATTGAAAGTAAAAATAAAAATAAAAATAAAAATAAATTATTAAAATATATTTACTTAAATGAGTTTTTTTATTTTTTTAAGAAATATTTTTTAAAATAACTTTTCAAATACTCTTATTTTAGAAAATACAAGAAAACTATTTTTGTTTGTTATTTAATTTGAAAGTAATTTTTAAAAATAAATTTTAGAAAACATGCCAAACTAACATGTACTTTCCTTGCCTTTTCACTTTGAACTAAGCATAACAAATCATGGAAAAGAAATATGATATCAATGATATCATGTCAAGTTAAAAATTGACACAAAAACTTGAATGATTAGTTAGTGAGTAAATGATATATCAAATTTATTTGAATTATACTCTAACCAAAGTATCTCAGCTGAATATTTATGATTTTAGGCAATATTTGGTTTAAAAATTAAGTTGGAGAAAAATAAATTACTTCAAAATAGGAGAGCCATTGCTAGGTTGCAGGGTGGGAAATCCATCCATTACATACTTGAGCCTACCTTTGAAAGCGTCGTAACAAAACTGCAAGGGATTTAAGATGTGATAGCATAGAGATTTCAAAGAAGACTAGTCATGCGTACAAAGGTAACACCTCACAAAAGAAGAGAAATTTACTTCGATCAAAAGTATGTGATTAAGCCTTCTAATTTATTTAATGTCTCCATTTATCATTACAAGAAGGTGATCTTAATATTAGAGTAGATCCAAAGAGATATCGTTTGGAGTGAGGGAGCATTTGTAAAAAAGACCTTATTGGGTAAATTGGCTCATTACAGACTTGGACAAAAAGAATGAAAGTCTTGACATTAAAAATTTATTTACTCCAAATAAGGCTTTCATTGACAAATAGAGTTAAAATTCACAATTAAGAGAGTCACCTTGGGAATGGGCCATGATGGAAAAGTTTGAGGAAGAAGAGGGAAGATAATGCTTGAGGGGTGTGAGGGAAGGTTTTGGAGTGGGGGTGTGCAAAGTAATTAGAAATGATGAGGGTTTTTAAAAGTATATCTCGTTTCATAGTTGGTAATAGAAGAATAGTTAAAGTTTGAAACGATAGAAGACATGGTGACATCTTTAGAAAAGTTTTTCCCTTTTCTCTATAGCCATCATTAAAGACTCTAAGGTAGTAGAGGTGTGGAAGCAAGTAGGAGAGGGGTTAGTATGTAGTGTGGTGGCCTATCTTTGAAAGAGCATTTCTTGACTTTATTTATTATAGTCATCGCTAAAAACTCTTGGGTGGTAGAGACATGGGAACAAGTAAGGGAGGTGGATTAATGGAGTTCCCACTTCTCCAAAGAGTTCTATGATTGGGAATTTGAAAGAGTAGAGACCTTTTTTAGAAAATTGCAAACAAGCTCAATTACAAGAGACGAGTGTGATAAAATAGATTGGAAGAAATCCAATTATGACAAGTTATCTATCAAATCTTTTTACTTATCCTTAGCCTGTGGAATACGACAATTAACCATTTTCCCACAAGCACAGTTTGAAACTCTCAAACTTGCTTAAGATTAAGTTTTTCATTAGAATATTCATCTCGACTTAAATATTAGATTACAGGGCTCTACAATCTCATCTTCATACATTTTAGAAGATTAAAGAAAACTACCAAAAAAAAAAAAAAAAAAAACCAACTAAAAACAACTACAAAAAACCCCAATAAAAAACAACCGCAAAAAAATCCTAACCAAAATTCCACCACAAAAAACTTCAATGAAAGTTCCGATAGAAAATAATTGCGAAAAACCTCCAATGAAAGACAATTACAAAAAACTCCAACTAAAAAAAATCATAAAAAACCCTAACAAAAAAAAAAAACATTGTTGAAGTTTAAATAAAATTTTAAAAAAACCAACAAAAAACAACCTCAAAAAATCTCAACAAAAAACAACTTAAAAAATCTCAACAGAGAAGCCATTGCAAAAAACAACCACAAAACCCCTAACATAAAGAGAAATTAAGATGAATGATATTAAAAAAGAAATAAGGATGTGAGAGAGTTGTAGTTGATTTTTATTCATTGATCTTCATTATAGGTTTGGAAGTTCACTAGAAGAAAAGAGAGCGTGTATGTATGAAAAATGAGAGGAAAATGATTCGAGCATGAGAGGGAAATGACATTTTTGAGGAAACAAAAAAGGGTAATAATGTCCAAAATGGAGACTATTCTTCCAATTTTAAAAATATTTGAAGTTTTTTAACCGAATATCTCTAATTTTTAATATATTATAATATCAGAATATTAAAATATAAAACACCCAAAATTTGGATAAAGTAAATTATAAAATTTTATTTTATTGTTGAATATATCTTTTTAAATATGATTATGCCATTTAATAAAATTAGAAATATTAATATATTCATATGTTATCAAAATCCTTTAATATGTCAATACCAATGATAAAAAAGATGAAATATCTTTCAGTTTTTTAATATTATAATATTGAAGTAAAACTTAAACCAATGATCTAATTGAAACAGAGGATTCAGATGTATTTTGCAAGTCCAAAAGTAAAATACAGAGAAGGAAGAAAGAAACAAGAAGAAAGTAATAGGCTTGTAGCAGCAATGACAGTGAAAGAGTGGTACACTTTTATTAAACTTCAAATCCAAGTCAAAGGAATAAGTCCACAAGTACAGCAAACAATAAGATAACAAGAAAGAGGAATGATATACACAAGCTGCATACATTCTTATTCCCAAAAGAAATTTTGGTTACCTCATCAGCTGTTGAGTCCAGAGTTTGTAGTTGTGGGCTGTGGGCAAATATTTACAAGCATACTGAGAATTCAAGGGCTGCATGCAATGTTCAGCATGGACAAATTATTCAACTGTGTGTAATATAAAACAAGATATAGGCTTCAACACAACAGAGGCAATAACATTTGAGCAGCCCATTTTTCTGCCTTTTTTGATTCAGCAGTGCATGGGTTTTTGAGGAAGTTTGTCTTCAGTCCACTTCTTCAACAGCTCTAGCGCAGCTCAGGGCTGACCAGCATCATGGACCTGTTTATTTTTACATACAAACCAAACCACCATGTCAGCACTAGCAATCATCTACTTCCTTCATAAGTCTACTGCTATGTGAGAAAGAGCTGGTTTGAGAGAGAGACCTTGAGGAACAGGTCTCTTTCAAGTGTATGCAGCAATGCCTTGGCCACCTCTATACTTTCTGACATTTTTATTTTCCAGCTGATTTCAAACACAAAAAGAAGAAAAGGAAGAGTGAAATCTTAGATGAGTGATGCTGAATGCTAAACTTGTATAAGGGTCTATTTGGCAGCAGAGATGAGAATGCTCTTATTTTTTTTTTCTGAGAATGGAAGAAATGAAAATTGATTAAAAACATGTTGAAAACATGAAACATTTCCAAAAAAAAAAGAAAAAAAAACATGTTGATAACTCAAAGTAACATATTCATGCTTGCCAATCTTCAATCTTTTTGATCACTTTTATAATTGCAGAAAAGAAAGGCCTAATAAGCATTCACCACCTTCATCATTCTTTTCTTCTTACCTGAGAGAAGAAATTCTAAAAATGAAGCACTAAATTTAAAAAATGAGGCAGTAACTTATCCGGCTTACCCAAAAAGTGTTTAGAAAACAGATAATCATGAATTGTTGAGGTCAAGAACATATCGACATGCAAATATGTTTCTTGATTTTTGGAAATTTTGGGTTTCACCTGCATCTTCTTTTTATTCTTTCTTTCCTAAATGTAGAGAAGAAACTTCCACTCTTAATCTGAAAATGAACTCAGTATTGGGGCAATGAAAACAGGAGCTGCACATTGTGAATGGGCAAGGCTTACCTTACTGAAAAAAGGGGAAGAGATATCATTGCCTTCATTTCAAGCAGCCCATATGATGAATATCTAATGGCAGGCAATGGATGTGGGATGTCTTGATCTGAAATAAAGAAGAACAGGTCAGTTAAGCATGTGAAAAGAGTCTAAACACAGTTTTAGCTTTATGTTTGTTCTATTTATTAAGAACATAAAATCATAAGCAAATTTCAATAGAACAGTAGAACTAACCATGCTTGTGTGGAACTGAGGCCAATGAGTTAAAGAGAAAATGCCAATTAGTAACAGCTGCTAAAGCCATCTATTCATGAGAGGACAAACTGGAACTGGGATTGAGTTCCAAATAGCCATACCACACCTGATTGAGTTTCCTTTTTTTTTTTTTTCATGAAGAAAACCTGGAATTCATCTGGAACATTGTTATCAGTCGCTTATCTCAAGTCTTGGAAGTGTTTCAGGAAGCCCTTTGGACTGGAGCTTAGGGTACCTATAGATGGATATACTTTCAAGAGAAGGGAGGTTTTTGAAAGCCAGAGAGGCCATGGAATCCAGTTTACTAATCAAAAGTTTGCTTAAGAGTTGTAGGAAAAAGACAGCCATCATCTGATAGAGAAGCCAGACCTGGACATAGGCTAGAAATATACAATGATGAAAGAGAAGTAAGTGAGCCTGTCCTGGTTAGCACACAATCTCTGATAGAAAGTGCTGCAGGGTTGGAGGCCAAACTGCAGAGTCCTCTTCTTTTCCTAGTTAGCACAATTTTCTAATTTCAAATATTTAAGATTGCAAGGCTGCCCTTGTTCCTCCAAGGGTGCAAGTCCATGGCACTGCCAGATCCCTATACATTCAAGACCACCGAGGAGGCATTCTAATCAAAACCCGCTCTGCTACAAAGATGTCACCTCCCCACACGCTCTTACCACTGGTTTTTAAAATAGGAAATTTCTTGATTTTAAGCATTGAGAGTGTTCCGGGCAACAGCCCTTTCCTTTAGCAAACATGGCCAGAGAATTTCAATGGTATCAAAAGTAGAAACTAGAATTTCAATGGTAACAAAGTACAAACTTGTATTTCAATACTGTCAAAAGTAGAAAATTGTATCAAGTTCATAACAATTGTCTTTTATGAATGAGATGGACTTTGCTTCCATTTTTGTGATATATATGGAAATAAGATTCAATGAGTTTATTCATTTGTGAAAAGCAGTCTCTATGTAGGGATGTGAACTATCTTGGACTGATTTCTATATTTGGAAGCGTGGCCATCAACAGCCCTTCCTTTGGCAAAATACACCCAAGTTTAGATGGCTCCTAGTACTCCAAGAGGGTTAAGGCTGTGGAGCCACATGGATGGAAATCCTAATTCAGTGGTCTATTAATTGATGAAATCTATGAATAGATTGTAATGACACCAGCCATGTGGATATTGTTCTCTTTGGCCCTTTGGACCTTTGGGTGACTCAATAGAGGGGTACCTCACAATTTATAATGTCCTGCTTACAACCATGTAGATATTGTCTGCTTTGTACCCAAGGGGTCTTCTTGGCTTTAAAACATGTCTACATTGTTAAGAGAAACTTATACATAGTGCCAACTGTCAAGAAGTTTTTCTCTTATCTGATGTGGGATATCTTATAGATTATATTTAGAGGAAGCACACACATACTCTGTAACAGTGATGAAATTTTGAAGAGAGGAGAGTTTATGCATGCCCACTTGGACAGGGCTCGATATTCCTGCAGTCCATGATGCAAGGTGATACTAGGTTGAAGCAACAACCCCATTTGAACTAACCAAATCTATGACTTGAATTAAAATTTGCAAAAACGAAAAAGCCACTTCTTTAGGTTGCTGGCCTTACTAAAAACATGTTTTGGATAAAAAGAAAGATGGCTAAACACTACAACCAACTTCCAAGAACCTTTGGAACCAGAGCAAGCAAATGATCTCGACATATCGTATTATAACCTTATCATTAATAAACATCAAACACTGCATAATGCCATGCCAGTTTCAAAGATTCATAAATGTAATGCACATTTATAAAGAACCATATTTAAGGCATTATATATGCTTGTGTGCTTAAAAATGACAAACTCTATAGGGAAACTTTAAAAATAAAAGAAGTCTTACCAGAGTCAGCCATGAAATAGCATTTCTGGGCTGAAGTGACCACAGTCCACAATACTGCAAAAGATGATAGAATTCCCAAGGATCTTTAATCTTGAAAATAATGTATCCTTGTAATGGAGGATTATGGACAAGAGCAACATGGAAAACAAAAAATTTAAGAAGAAATACCAAGCCATGATTGCAGCAAGAAATGAAGAACATACCAGCAAGTGAATAGGCAGCAGTTAATGATTAGGAAGTTTTGCATCTAATAATATTCACCATTTCTTTTTTTTTTTCCTTCCTACAAATTGAGAAGAAATTTCTATTATTATCTAAAAGAGGAATCGATATTGGATCAATGAAATTGGAAGCCAGGTATCCTAAAGAGGCAGACATACCCATTTGTTTGCATTCATTTCTTTACTAGGGAAAGAAGAATCCTTAGGAAGAACAATCCATCATATTGCATATAAGAAGAATTGGAAACACATAAGAATAGACCAATTTGGAGGCCATGATGCTGATAAAGGTGGAATAGAATGTTATCGAGGTTTCCTTCATCTGAAACATATAAGTAATATACCAATTAGGCGGGGCAAGAGGCTGCTGGAAGTATGTGTTATTTATAGAAAGACAAAATTACATTAGAATTAATAGAAAGGTAGAAGTAACTATGCTCACCCAGAACTGAGGCCGAGAACAAAAAGGGGAATCAGAAATTTAATAGAAAGCCCCCAATTAATACCTGCAGCCAAGCCAAAGTCACCTATACATCAAGAGAATGGATCATGTCTCATCTCTCTCTCTTCTTTTTTCTTTGTTCACCCTGTCAATACTTGCCATATCCTTATTAAGCTGGATCCCTGTAAATGTGCAATGAAAATTGGCAGTCCAATTAGCATGGAAAAAACAGAGAGAACCTCATACATATATAAACAAGAGCTCTTTTCAGATAGTTTGTACATAGTTGCTTTATAATTACACTCCAAGTGGTTGAAGGAGTAAGTTCAGATAGAAATTGGAGTAAGAAACAATGTAAATATTTATAAAATTAGAAATGTTATACCATGAAGCTATTTGGATAAGCAATGCAACATTCCTCATTCTTTCATTCAACACCAGCTTTTTAGCCCTTTGTTGCCATGGTTAGCTTAAGATTCACTGACTACCAACATATGTTTACTTCTTTCATCTTCTCCTCGAGAAGTTTAAGAATGAATATGATTCTTTTCCTTGGTTAAAAGAAATGTTTCAAGTTTCAAAATACATTTTTGTTCCACAACTAAAAAATCCTAACATTTGAATGGAAATTCACATCTGGGTATCCATGTCTAAGTCCATTAAATATACTTCTAAGACAATAATATTAAAAATATGAAAATAAAAAACTTCAAAAAGAAAAAGGAAAAAGATAAACAAAGAGAAGTGAAAACCAGGTTGTACCTGAATGAACAATGCAAGGATAGGGTTGAATGGCTTTCTGTTTCCATTCTTTTTCCACCACCCGTAGAATACTTTACTCTGCCATCAATTTTGAATTTGGGGATGTGGGCAATGGAGGGAAATTTCGTTTCTTGAAGAAGAGGACAGCCGATGATTTCAAGACTTGCAAGTGTTGTTGTCCAGAGTCTTAAGGAGTGGAGCCTAGGGCAGCACCCAATATATAGATGTTGAAGGGAGATGATGTTTTTGAGTTCCAGGGAGGTCAGGGATTCCATATGGTTGATATGGAGGTTTGTGAGAGATGTAGGAAAAAGGCACTTATTGTCCCAAAGGGAAGCCTTGCCTGGAAACATTTCCCAAATCTTCAATGTTGAAAGAGAGGTGAGGGTGTGGAGGCCCCACTCAGATATGGGCGTCTTCAGATTCTTGCAATTTATAATTGAAAGAAATTTTAGGTTGGGGGCCAAACCCTCTTCTGGGAAGGACTTCACTCCCGGAGAATTCTCCATGTTGAAAACCTGAAGAGATGTGAGGCTCTTCATTTGACGCGGCAAGCACTCGAGATTCTCACATCTCCAAATACGGAGCTCTCTGAGGTTGGGGGCCGAAAACCCTCTTTCTGGAAACCCTCTTTCTGTGAAGGCATTCTGGTAGGATTTTCAGATTGGGATAACCCCTCAACTCCAAATACTCAAGAGCTGTATTATTGGGCCACATTTTCTCTGATACTGGCTCCAAGTTGGAGCAATGCCGAATCTCAAGCCGCTCAAGGGTGGGGGGTAACTCCCCTCTTGGGAAGAACTTGAGAGACTTGCAATCATGTATCCTCAGTATTTGAAGACAACAATCGTTGTTGCTGTGTATGGAATTGCGGTGCATCATTCCATCTGGTAGATACTTTAGCCGTATACAATCTGCAACCATCAGTTGCTTGAGGGTGGAGGGTAACCTACCATGTGGAAAGCAGATGAGAGATGGACAACACCTAATCTCCAAGGATTCAAGGGGACATGAGCTGTAGTTATGGGGCAGCGACCTCAGGCTCCTGCATTTCTGCAGCACAAGACGTCTGAGCATGGGCGGCAAACCTGTCTCTGGGAATGACTCCACTGCTAGGCATCCCATCATTTCCAGCTCTTCAAGACAAGTGAGATTCTGCAATCCATTTTGCAGGCTCTTCAGGTTGACGCATATCTTCAACATTTTCAGATTGCAAGGCAGTCTTTGGTCATCCAATGATACAAGCCAGTCACAGCGGCCAATCACTGCGCTTTCAAGACCACTGCAAACCCACCTAGATGTCAGCTGATCACCATTATCTGCAACCACCCCACTTCTCAACACCATATCCTTGCATTCTTCTATATTTAGTTCACCTAGAGATGCAAATCTTGAGAAAGACACTGCCAGATTTCGACATTTAGAGATGTCAAGTTTCACCAAGGATGGCAGGCAATCAGGCAACTGTCTAACTAACTTTGAGCATTTCCTTATGGTAAGGTCTCTTAGGCGTGGAAATAATTCAACTCCTTCAACTGCATTAGGAAAAAACCAGTCTTCCCATTTCGGCATATTCTCAAACTTTAGAAACTCCAGGGATGGAAAAGGCTGGGCAATCCCTCCATAGAATTCCACATCTATGGTTCTAATATCACTCATCCCTTCAATATGCAAGGTCTTGAGTAAGGATAATTTGCCGAGAGATGGTAACGAGGTGCATCTCCTGCAATTCTTTAGAATTAATTGTGTCATTGATGGGAATGAGGGGTCCCTTATCCAACCTGAAAATGTTGATCCACCATAAAATGCCACTGTGAGCCTTTTCAAGTTTCTAGGTGGTCGTAGCCCCTCTAAAACAATCATCTCATTCATTCTTTTTCGTGAATTACCAAAATCACCGCCCCATTCCATTGTCAACTCTTCAATGTAGTGCTTTTCTTCTAAATTAGCATGCATTGCATCTCCAGTATCCACCACATTATGCAACCCAGAAATGGAAAGCTTCCCTCGAAGGTCCTGCAAGTTCTTCAATTCTCTTATTCTCAAACTATCACTTTCTCCCACAATGTATTTAGATAATGTTTGCAAATTTGTGAGTTTGCTGATGGAAGGTATCTCCTGTAGTTGACTAGTACCAGAAATATCAATATGTCGAAGGTTGATTAAGCCTCCAATCACAAGAGGCAACTTAGTGAGTCTCCAACAATCGGATAATATTAATGTCTGTAGATTGTAAAGATGACCCACGGAGTCAGGTAACATTTTTATTGAAGAGTTGGACAAATTGAGATAACGTAGATGTCTCAAATCACCAATTGAATGTGGTAGCTCTCCACTTATGTAATAGCCACTTAAAGATAATTCACGTAAACATTTAAATTGCTGTATAAAGTTATTTATTACCTTATTTGATATGAAGTGATATCTAGAAAAGGCATTCAGTGGCAATGCAACCAGTGTTCGCAAACACTTCATCTTATGAAAGACTTTGAATCTTTCAGGCATCTCATACTCTTGACTATTGAAAGATAAATGACGAGCCTTTTTAAAAGTGGTGGATTGTTTGTTATTCACTAATATACCCTCCAAATTAAAGCATGTTTCTCCTGCTATATATTTAGCTAGATCATTGATTAGGTCATGCATCACAAATTGAGATGAATTGTGATTAGATTGTTGAAAAAATGACCTTGACAATAAATCATAGAAGTATTTAGAACCCAAGTCTTCCAGCCGGGTATTTTCCTTTGTTTGTTGAAGAAAACCCTCGGCCATCCATAATTGGATTAACTCATCCTTGTCGAATTCATAGCCTTTCGGAAATATTGAACAATAGGCAAAACACTGCTTCAAATGAGAAGGGAGATGATGGTAGCTTAACTTGAGAGCAGGAATAATGCGGCATTTGTCTTTGGGTAGATCCCATATCTTACTTGTTAAAATATTTTCCCACACATCATGACTTACTTGGTTGCGCAACATGCCACCAAGGGCCTTTGCTGTCAAAGGCAAACCCTTGCACTTTCTCACTATTTCCTCACCAACTTCTTTCAAGTGCGAATGAACATCAAAGTTACTTTTCCCTAATGCTTGTTGAGTGAATACAGATAAACAATCTTCGTATGATAACTCCTGAAGACGATAAGCTGGGAGAGTTCGAGTGATTGATACAACACCTTCATTGCGAGTTGTGACAATAAGCTTACTACCCGGTGTCCCTGATCTCATTGGCATGCACAAAAACTCCCATGAATCATGGTTCTCATTCCATACATCGTCTAGGATAAGAAGAAATTTCTTCCCGGAAAGGTTCTCCCTTAATGCCATCTGAAGCAAATTAAGATCATTAACATCCTGAGTATTCGGAGAAACTGATTGTAGAATTGTTTTCGTGATCTTCAAGACATCATAATCATCAGAAACATAGACCCAAACTCTCAAATCAAAATGAGCTTTTACTTCATCATCGTTGAATGCAAGTTGGGCGAGAGTAGTTTTGCCAATACCAGCCATACCGACAACAGGAATCACGCAGACTTCATCAGTACATGAATCATCCCTGAGTAACAAGTTGGCTATGGCTGCTTTATCCGTTTCCCTACCATAAACACGGGACTCATCCACTAAAGAAGTGGTGGGAAGTATTTCCCTTGTTTTGGTAGACCTCTTCCCAGCAATATTCTCTGTTAAATGGAGATCATTTTTTTGTGCAGAAATTTCTTGTAACCCGGCGGTGATCTTCTTGAATTTGGACCACATCTCCGCATTAAACTTAATAGAATTTGGAGTGAAACTAGTACAACAAGAAGGGATGAGGCTCCGTAACTTACTTGTGCTAGGTTGAGTGCCAGAAGGAAGGGTTTCCGCCATCAAATTGCGTCGCAAAGCTTCAGTGGCGAAGCTGTCCAAGATGTCCTCCACATCATAAGCCAAGTCTCCGAGCTCGTCAAGCCACATCTTCACCAGGGGGTCCGTCATATGCTTCTCCTCTGCGTCATGGAGGACTACATAGATCTTCGTCAAAATTTTCTTCCACTTGTTAAGCTCAGAATGGACGTGCTCTTCGCTAGCGAAATTCCAGAGCTCAGGGGAGGTGACCATGTCAATCAGTTTCTGGATGAGACCAGACAAAACAGCTTCCCCAACAAAACCAGCCATGATTCTTTGTTTGTAAGTAGAAAGGAATTAATCAAAGAAAGTCTCTGCAGCTCTGAATAATGGTTTGTAGGAGGAACCCAAGGGTTTTAAAGGAAGTCTCCGCAACTCATATTGTTGAGTCAACACAAAATATCTCTAAGGTTCCATAAAAGGGAATGGAATTAATGCACAGTAGAAAGTGGTTGTGGCGAGGGCCCACATGGTGTGGATGAAGTACTAGAGTGTTGCTCCACATGGGGCTGGTTCCTAGAAAATAGAGAAAGTTGTGTTTGCAAGTAACATGACAATCAAACTCCAATCAGCTAGAATATGAGATTTGACTATCAAAGGGGAAAATATTATCTTTTTTGTGCACTCTTTGCTGACTCCATTTTATGTTCTTAGATTGCCCCTCCGTGCCTCCATGTTAGTTGCAACTTTATCTCCATATCAGCAACAAGCCCTCTATGTCACAAGAGAGACTGAAAATTTAAAAAACAGAAAAATCTGAATTTGAAACCTATGAAAAATCACTTGATTTGACAACCGGCTGTTATTTCCCTAATTTGAAACCTTTCTTCTCTCTGATTTGGGAACATTTCTCTCTCTCTCTTTCTCTCCCTCTTGGTTTCATCACCCACACAATCTCGAGACCTATCTAAAATTTCCCAAATATTGTCTCATTTAAGAGAAAAAAAAAGCAATAATCCAAAACTCCAACTTGCATGTTTTTTTATTGTCCACATAAAAGTGCAACGAAATGGAGCATTCCATCCTAAGAATGTGTGGTTAAAAGACGACTTCAAGAGGCGCATATGTGATTGTGAGTTTACTACAGCAGCGCATACTCGAACGGAAAGTTGGAATCCAAAATATTGGCTTCGTCAACAAGATATCTCTTACTATCATTGAGTCACATTTTGCCCTAACCCTAAATTGAAATTGGAAGGTAAATAATTTTTATTTATTGTTCTTTAGTTCCTTTGTTTGAAATGGAGCACATCAACGATTTTGGAGTCGTTGGTGGACTTGAACTTTTGTGTTGGGTTGTGGAAATCATATTATTCCCAAAATAACCATATGACATACAAGTTGCATTGAATCCAGATGGAACTCACAACATATCCGGTTGCAAATCGCATTATTATTTTAGGGATTGTACTTTAGGTACTACTTTAACGGAGCTTAGGTAGTATCTTAGTTAAACTTGGGTAGTACTCGTTCGAAGCCTTGGAACTTCAATTTTGGACATTACTTACTTCATTTGTGACTCTTAGAGCATGCCATTATGTGATTATTTAGTGTGATGAAATGGTTCACCTTTCTTATTTTGGAGATTGTACCTTAGGTACTACCTTAATGGAGATTAGGTACTACCTTAGTTAAACTTGGGTACTACTTGTCCGAAGCCTCGGAACTTCAATTGTGGACATTTCTTACTTTATTTGTGACCTATAGAGCATGCCATTATGTGATTAATTAGTATGCTCAATTGGTTCACCTTTGTTATTTTGGGGACTGTACCTTAAGTACTACCTTAATAGCCCTTAGGTACCACCTTAATCAACCTTAGGTACTACCTTAATCGACCTTATGTACTACCTTAGTTAAAGTTGGGTACTACCTATCTGAAGCCTCGGAACTTCATTCGTGACCCTTAGAGCATGCCATTATGTGATTATTTTGTGTGGTCAAGTGGTTCACCTTTGGTATTTTGGGGACTGTACCTTAGGTACTACCTTAATAGCCTTTAAGTACCACCTTAATCAACCTTAGGTACTACCTTAACCGACCTTAGGTACTATTTTAGTTAAAGTTGGGTACTACCTATCCGAAGCTTCAGACCTTCATTTGTGACCCTTAGAACATCCCATTATGTGATTATTTAGGGGTTTTTTTGGTTTCCATAGGCTGATATGGAAATATTGGTAAAATAGAAACCCATCTTAACATTTACTTTTTGTTTGAATGATTCACTTTTGAAGGGTGATTCATCATAAGGCAATGCATGAGATGATAATGACATGTCATTTGCTGCTATGCCCTCGACTGGAGTTGAAGATGCATCATCACAAACTAATGAAATAGGTAATTTGGACTATATGCTTATCTTTTCAAGTAATTGTGTTAAATTTTATTTGCAGTTGATGTAACCCTTGTAATCTTTATTGGTTTGCATCTTTGACAAGAATGTTAAGATCTTTGTTTTCAATTTTCTTGTACTCAACCAAATAACAAAAGTTAACATCTTTAACAAAAATGCATTTCCTTGAAACAAAACCGAAAAAAGTGCATCCAAAGTTCAAACAACCTCATGACCATAATTTTTTATTGTAGTATGAGCACTTGTTTTGCAGGAAATGAAGACTGTAATCCACCAGCTGAAGAAGAAAGAACCAATGAGAGAGACATCGGTTTGGACCAAAACCCGCTTCACTCTCTTCCACACTTGATCAACTCCTCAACACTAATAGATAGTCTTCTAATGCAAAAACGCATGAGTTTTTGTAGGTGGATCAATGATAATGAGCCTAATGATATTTGTACCAAGCAACTCATACTAGCTACAATGATGCAATTGAAAAAAGTGATACGTGAGATGGATACACACAACAAGAGCAGGTGGGATGAGAAGCCTGAATGAAGACCTTTTTGGTTGTTCTGTATCCTTTTTATGTTTTCTTTCTTCAGGAGAAGATGACTCTATTATGTTTTTTGTAGTTTTTTTAGATGAATGTTAGTATGGTTCCTATGGAGAAAGGTTAAAAAAAATTGAGGAAAGAAAATAAATGTTTTTTTATTTTATTTTATTCCCATTGTCCTAAAAAAATATATTGGAAAATTTAATTTTCTCTTATTTGGACATTATCATGGATGATCAAACAAAGATAACAACTTTCTGAGAACAGGAATAATACAGGGTGTACAAGAAGATTTTTTGGAGAATGTCTGGAATGTAGGAGGAGATGCCTCAGACAATGCTTGGAATGTTGAAATGTGAAATGGAAATGACAACCAAACCCACTGTACTTTTCTCACAAACCAAATGCACCCAAGACAAATGACACATTAGAATCATAAGGAACAAAACATAAGCCACTTTCCTTATTTTAAGAAAGAAAACTTAGGATTTGTATGCAAATTGTTTAAATAATAGTTCTTATTATTTAAAATAGAAAATAGTATTTTTACTTAGAAAATATATTTAATAATTTTTTTAGAAGATAAAGAATGATAGGAGGATTTGTGTATTGTATAAATGTATGGTTTCTTTTAGGGAAAATAAGTCAATGAAATTGTTTTTTCATTATTTAAGTTCCCAATAAAGGGTTTTTTTTTTTTTTTTTTTTTTTAAGGTTTTGAAAAATAATAAAGAAAAAAGAATTCCTATAATTTTATCGTCCATGATTAAATTATAGATGAGGAAAATTTCTTTGCCCTTCTTCTTTGTTTTAATATTTTTTAATTACATTATTTTTGCATTATCCAAATATAATTTATATAAAAAAACAAACATAATTTAAATAATTAGAAATTTATTTTTACTTATATTGAAAAAATTTGTACATATTAGCTTTAATTTAAATTTGAAATATGCTAAAATTTAATTTCCCTAGATACAGTTTTTAACTTTACATCTCAACTAAAATTTATTCCTAAGCTTATGATGTGTTAAAAAATCTCAAATTGTCTTATGTTGTGAGTTTTAACAAACAAATTGTCTTATGTGCCAAATGTTTGAGTCATCATTTTTAGTTTAACAAAGTTGATAATAATAATCACATAGTACCTATGAACACTACGAAAATATATTACTAGACATTGATATTCATAACACATTTCCACAACCTATGTTAAACTAGATATTACAATAAGCAAAACACATGCTATAAAGAAGCCAACAAAGAAACTGATTACATATGTATATGAAATATTTTGCAAGGAATGCTTATCATCAAATGCATGTTCAGACTTTGGTTTGCCAGCTGATGAACATTCATTACTTCTATTCCATCTTGGTGCATAAAACAGCTAAACTCGGACAACTTTCTCTCTAGAAGTATATGCTTTGTAAACATTCCCTTTATAAAGGAGCACATTCTTTTGACATTAAACCCAAGAATCGTACACTCCATGTCTGCCACCTGCAAACACTACATACTATGTTTGCATGTTCATCATCTGATGACACAATTGTTGTTGGTTACTTTTTGATAATCAATCAAGTAATGACTATTGCAAAAGATAGTACAAAAGGTATATAATTCACACATGTATACCATATATATTTTAGGATAATAATAGTGATGATTAACCACAAAATTCAAAATATAACAAGTAATGTGTGGGATTCAAGTTCTAAGGCTTCATATAGGTAGTACCCAACTTTAACTAAGGTAGTACTTAAGATTAGTTAAGGTAGTACCTAAGATTGATTAAAGTGGTACTTATGGGCTATTAAGGTAATACCTAAGGTACAATCCCCAAAATACCAAAAGTGAACCAATTGAACACGCTAAATAATAACATAATGGCATGCTCTAAGGGTCACAAATGAAGGTCTGAAGCTTCGGATAGGTAGTATTGATTACTAATAAAAAACCACACATTTTAGATAATAATTCTCATGAGTGTCATATCTTTTGGGTAGTAATTATGCTTAAAACACTCAATTAATATGTTTTTGCCCTAGCAAGAGTTACTAACAATTTTTATGAAGTTTTGGAGTCATTTCAAGGTATGATTTTGATAAATTGGTGACAAAAGAGATGAATCAAATTGAAGAGAACAAATAAAGTTGATGATGATCCAAATGCACAATGAAAGAAGTAATGAAATTGGTTTGGACCAGGATTTGGAATTGATTTGGAGGTGGTTAAAGTGGAATCAAGAGAAAGAAATGGAAGAAATGACAAAAAAGAGTTGAAAAACTATGTTTTTCAATTTCGCATGAACATGTGAAAAATTCGCACAATTGTGCGAAATGGATCAAAGGGGAATTTGGCTACAACTAAAAGGGAAAAAGTGAAAACTAATTTCGCATGACCATGCGAAAATTTCACACAGTCATGCGAAATGCTCCAGGAAGGTGAAAATGGTGCTGATCAATTTTCCACTTCGCACAATCGTGCGAAATTGCATTTTTTCCAGATTTCTTGGTGAAGAAGCCTCCGGAAGACCTCTTAGATGATGCCAAGTATCCACTTGACCTTGACCTATAAATAGAAACTTGATTTACTCATTTGAAGACTTTTTTACATTTTTCTAATTGTAGAACTTTCTAGATTTTCTCTCTATAAAATTCTCTATTTTCCTTCATTTTCTCTCATTTTCTCACTAGCCAAACATGTCTTGTGAGACCAAATCTCTAAGCATGAGTGGCTAAATCTCGTTTTTCTCGGAGGAGGAGAGATTTAGAGGCAAAATCTATGGTGATCTATGGTGAATCGCAAAGGTAATTTGATCCAATTGATTGATTAATTGAAAATTTTGGGATTTTTCTCTTCAAATTGTCTTAGATGATTACTACAATGCAAGCTAGGTAGATTAATCAAATTCTTAATGCTAGATTTGATGAGATTGAATAGTTGCATTGTGTGAATCATTGGAAGATAATTTAAGATGAATTGAATATATGATTTGAATTAATATCTTGGATTCGATGACCTAATTTGAAGATAAATTATATCTAGATCTAAAACTAAATAAAAAATCGGTTTCAATGAAAATTTAGGTTTTCAATCTAACTTGATGAAAATTAGATCTTAACATCTATTCACCATAGAGATTGTTTTCTAAAAAATCATAACTCCAAGAATTTCATTTTCTATTAATTTTCTTCTATTTTACATTTCATTTTCCTCTCAATTGGGAATCATTGTCATTTTGAATTGTAATCATGAATTGTCAAATCATTTTCACTTAATCTCAATCATTTCTTCTTCTCTCATTCAAGCCTTGATTACCAAGAATAATCCATCCTTGTGGACGATACCTAAAAACCACTATACTACAATAGTTTGTACTAAAACCACTTTTTGATTGGGTACAAATTGCTATAGAATAGTGAATTATGTTATAAATTTTGTTTTGATCCAATAAACGATAGAAATCCGAGCGATCAAGTACCCAATTTTAACTAAGGTAGTACCTAAGGTCGGTTAAGGTAGTACCTAAGGTTGATTAAGGTGGCATCTAAGGGCTATTAAGGTAATACCTAAGGTACAGTCCCCAAAATACCAAATATGAACCAATTGAACATAGTAAATAATCACATAATGGGATGCTCTAAGGATCAGAAATAAAGGTCTGAGGATTCAGATAGGTAGTACCCAACTTTAACTAATGTAGTACCTAAGGTCGGTTAAGGTAATACCTAAGGGCTATTAAGGTGGTACCTAAGGGCTATTAAGGTAGTACCTAAGGTACAGTCCTCAAAATACCAAAGGTGAACCACTTGACTACACAAAATAATCACATAATGGTATGCTCTAAGGGTCACGAATGAAGTTTTGAGGCTTTAGATAGGTAGTACCTAACTTTATCTAAGTTAGTACCTAAGGTCGGTTAAGGTAGTACATAAGGTTGATTAAGGTGGTACCTAAGGGCTATTAAGGTAGTGCCTAAGGTATAGTCCCCAAAATAAGAAAGGTGAACCATTTCACCACACTAAATAATCACATAATGACATGCTCTAAGGGTCACAAATGAAGTAAGTAATGTCCACAATTGAAGTTCCAAGGCTTCGAATAGGTAATACTCAAGTTTAATTAAGGTATTACCTAAGCTCCGTTAAGATGGTACCTAAGGTACAGTCCCCAAAATAACAATGCGACTTGCAACTGGATATGTTGTAAGTTCCATCTAGATTCAATGCGACTTGTAGGTCTTATGGTTATTTGGGAATAATATGATTTCCACAACCCAATACAAAAGTTCAAGTCTACCAACGACTCGAAAATCGTTGCTGTGCTCTATTTTAAACAAAGGAACTAAAGAACAATAAATAAAAATTATTTACCTTCAAATTTCAATTTGGGGTTAGGGCAAAATGCGACTCAATGACAGGAAGAGATATCTTGTTGACGAAGCCAATATTTTAGATTCCAACTTTCCGTTCAGGTACGCACTGCTGTAGTAAATTCACAATCACAAATGCACCTCTTGAAGTCGTCTTTTAACTGGACATTCTTAGGATGGAATGCTCCATTTTGTTGCACTTTTATGTGGATAAGAGAGAAACACACAAGTTGGAGTTGTGGATTAATGGTTTTTTTTTCTCTCAAATGAGACAATTTTTGGGAAATTTTAGATGGGTCTCAGGATTGTATGGGTGATGAAGCTAAGAGAGAGAGAGAAATGTTCCCAAATTAGAGAGAAAAAAAGTTTCAGATTAGGGAAATAACAACCATTTGTCGGGTCAGGTGATTTTTCATAGGTTTCAAATTCAAATTTTTCTGTTTTTAAAATTTTCAGTCTCTCCTATAACACGGAGGGTGTGCTGCTGATATAGGGACAAGGTTACAACTAACATGGAGGCATGGAGGGGTAATTTAGGAACATAACATGGAGTTAGTAAAGAGTGCATGAGAAAGATAATATTTTTCCATTTGACAGTCAAATCTCATATTCCAGCTTATTAGAGTTTGATTGTCATATTACTTTCAAATAGCTGGCTACGAACACAACTTTCCCTAGAAAATATGATATGAAGTACCACTTTTTCTGTTTAAGTCATAAGTCATAACTAACAAGTTAGTCAAATCCTTGCTTTTTTTTCCCCCCCAAATGCAGTTCTTAAATAGTAACCATAGACGGTTCTTTGGGTAATGTTGAAAATCAATTGAAAAGTTAAGTGAGTGTTTAATTAATTAAATTTACTTTAAGTTTAATTATTTTTAAGTTGCTAATTTAAAATTTATGATTTATTTTTTACTTTAAGCATTAAAATTGTTTGATAAAATTATCTTAAAATTTATTTTAAGTTATCAAATTGAAATATTTGCTCTCATAGTTGTAATTAACATTTATCATTATTAATTTTAACTAATATTTATTTTCATTAATCTTAATTAATAAATTTGTTTATTAAACTTTCATACTTAAATAAATATATCAGACAACTTTAAAATATTTACTATGAAAAATGAGACATGGATGTAAAGTCATGATTGTTAAATATATTCTTAATAGATTATGGACAAATAAGATAAAAAAGATTTGGGATAAAAAAAAAGTTAATTATTTTTATTTAATACTTTAAAGTCATTTTTAAATTTAAGTTATGATATTAAATTATTTTACTAAACATGTTTAATCTATTTAATAACTTAATTTAAGTTATTAAATCATTTTAAGTCATTAAATTAACTTACTAAACACTATTTAAAAGTGTCATTAGTCGAGAAAAGGTTGCATTTGATGCCTTAAATAAAGGCCAATTCATAGCTGAATTACTATAAACTCTATTACCATGCTTGATACATGTACGAGGACTATCCTAGCAAGCTTAACAAACCAAATTAAGTGGTGCTAAATTTGTTTAAAAGGATTTGAATAACTACATAAGGTAAATATTGTAAGTGAATTTTAAAATAAAGATTTTTATTCTTTTTTATAAAATAAAGATTTGACTAACCATATTTATCCTTTTTATAAAATAAATATTTTTATTATTAAATGGTTTTATACTAAAATTTGTCTTCTTTTAATTCATTTTTTTTTATTATTATTAGTTCCTTCATGTAAAAAATTAAAATAAACAACTATTTCAATGGATACATGAGAATTATATTAAATCACACTCTATTTTTAATTGAATTATGTTAAATTTGTACTTATTTTAAAATAAAATATTTTTTCATTTATTTAATATAAAAAAATTAGAATTATAAATAAAATCTACTTAATTCATTTACAAGAACTAATTTTTCAATAAAGGGTTAATGAAAAAACTAAAAATCACTATTATATATTTTTAAATGATTTTGACGACAAAATAAAATTGATGATGAAATAAGTTAGTAACACATTTTATTTATTTATTATTGTGAAGTCTATGCCAATCCAAACTAGGTAAACACGTAAGAGGGGGTGAATTAGTCAAATTTAAACAATGTTTACTAAAATAAATACAAATGACAATAAATGAAAATACAAGTAAATAAAGAGATATGAAACAAAAGAAATGCAAACGATTTATAGTGATTTGACATTGTTAGGATAGAGTCTTTAAGAGAATGACATGGTACAATAATATACGAATTTATTATTTAAATTATGATCCAATTTCCTAAATCTATTTATCCTTTTCATACATTATACTTTCTCTGCATTTAGGTCCAACATCTCTTACATTATATATGACTTAAGTGTATTAGGAGTTGATCGGAAGATCCAAGTTATATATTTCTTGTAAGGAGATGAGTTGTTCACAACTAATTTATGAACTTAAACAATCCATTTGAGGTTGTCGTGCACATCTCATAATTGAAGGGATAACTTATCTTGGTTATGGAGATGAGTTTCCCTAGTTAATGCACTAATGTGTATGGTTACATATTAGACAAGACTTATAGTAAGTCATAAGATTGGTTATCAAGTAGCCATGATCTCACTAAACTACTATATCATATGTGCTCTTAACTTTGAGAGGATACTAAGTGTTAAAGTCTATAGTGGCTTTGACCTATGGGTAAGACCCTAATTAGATGGTCATATATTCCTTATGGATTCAGTCACTATTGATTGAGGTAGGTGACAACAAGTATACTTAAGATAGACACCATGATATTTCATAAGTTTGAGACAAAGTGTCCTCTTGGATGATCCTAAGGACATGTGATCAGGAAATCTATGGTCGTAGTAATTCCTTAATTGAAATTTAACATATGCTCTTGGAGAGCTAGAATATGTCAATTGGTTACATAATAGGAAAATATGAGACTCAATGATTGTAAAGATAATCTTGAGAGGTTGATAGTATTCACCTTGTTAAATTATAGACATGAGTTCATAGAGAGTATGCATAGAGTGAATAGTAGGTCATGAGCTCAAGTTCTTATATCTTGTTGTAATATCATAGGATACAAGAGTGCAATTGACTCTTTATAGTGGAATGTTAAGTCAACTTCAAAATTGAATTATGAAGGAGCTATTTTTATTTTCCTATGGATCCTGACATTCTTCGTTCCCTTCATATGTTTTTACAATTTTTGGTTTCCACCATTATGACCCATACACATAAACTCAACCCCTGGTCAATGTCATAACTTAGCAGTTTCTGAATTGTTGTACGAATCAACCAAGTTTTTGAGGAGGTTCAAAATTTTCTCATCTGCTATCTACTGGTTGCATTAGAAATAATGACATGTTTATCTTTAGGCCTAGGGACTAAGTATCACACATCATTTCTAGTGAATTGATTTAACTCTTCTTGGAGTTCAATAGTCCAAGAGTCGTCACCTAAGCTTCTTCCATATTCTTTGGCTCCAATTGGAGGATATAACATACAAGACCCATCTAGTTTAATCTTAGTTGTCTCCTAGTAACTACACATTCATTTATAATACCTATTACATTTGCTAGTTAAACGAAATTTAATATGTAGTTAATGAGTCTAATATTTTTTTTAAAAAAAATAACTTAAAATTCATAAAACACTTAAATCAATGTAAGAAAATAATATACCAAAAAAACTAATACAAAACAAATTATCTCTACTATTTTTTATTTGCATATAACAATAGACATATTTTTAATTTTTTCATTATACAAATAAATTCTAAATCAAACGAGACAAAGAGTATGTTTGATATTGATTTTTAAAAATGTTTTTAGTCTTTTTAACACTTAAATAATAAAAAATTTCAAATGTTAGAAATGCTAGAAGTAATTTCTAAAATCACTGCTAAACGAGCTCTAATAAATTAAGACTTAGAGGGTGTTTGGTAAAATCTAATATTAATTACTTAATCATTTGAGTTGATTTTGAGTTAAATCATAATTAAATTATTTACTTAAAACTTATTATTTGATTTTTATTTTAAGTACTAAATCATCGATTTGACATACTTACAATTATGAATTTTAACTATTATTTACACTTATTAGTTTTAATAACTATTTTTTATTATTAATCTTAAAAAATAAATTTGTTTGTTAAATATTTATATTTAAAGTATTGTAAATATATAAGATAATCATAATATATTTACCATAAAAATCAATCATCGATGTAGAGTTATAGTTGTAAAATATACACTCACTATATGAGGGTTAATGAGATAAAATAGATTTGACATTAAGAATAAATTAACTATTTTAACTTAATATTTAAAAGTTATTATTAACTTTAAGCTGTAATATTAAATTATTTTACTAAACATGTTTAATCGACTTAATGATTTAAATTAAGTTATTAGATCAATAAGTCAATTTCTCAAACAACCTCTTAGAGTTCATTTGAGAGTATTTTTAGAAAATGCTTCAAAATTGATCCAAAATACTTTGTTTAGAATTGAGTAATAAATAAGTACCTACAATAAAAAAGCTTGGCTTATTTATATGTATATTTTTTTTTAAAAAAACTTTGTTTAGTTTTAAATTCATTTTAAATAAAATATTTTAACCATTCTTATTTTAAAAGTATTATTATTCATTATATAAAGAATTCAAGTATGCATTTACAAGTATTATTCTAATTTTTAATATATTGGAATATTAGAACATTAAAATCTATAACACCTAAAATTGGGAATAAAGTAAATAATAAAATTTTATTTTAACTTTGAATATATCTTTTTAAATATGCTTATGTCATTTAATAAAATTAGAAATATTAATATATTTATATATTATCATGATGCTTTAACATGTCAATATTAAAGATAAAAAGATGAAATATCTTTACTTATTTAATATTATAATATTAAATAAAAAATTTAAGTTTAAATTATGTATATATATAACATTTATTTTTAATTTTAATAATATATAAATTATATTTATGACATTACTGTTTCATCAGTAATTTATATGCGAAAACAGAGGATTGACCTGTATTTTGCAAGTTAAAAAGTAAAATATAGAGAAGGAAGAAAGAAACAAGAAGAAAATAATAGTAGTACACCTTTATTAAACTTCAAATCCAAGTCAAAGGAGTAAGCCCACAAGTACAGCAAACATTAAGATAACAAGAAAGAGGAATGATATACACAGGCAGCATACATTCTTATTTCCCAAAGGAAATTTTTGTTGCATCATCACTTGTAAAGTCCAGAGTTTGTAGTTGTTGGCTGTGGGCGAATATTTACAAGCATACTGAGAATTCAAGGGCAGCATGCAATGTTCAACATGGACAAATTATTCAACTGTGAGCAAGATAAATTAAACAAGATATAGGCTTCAACACAACAGAGATAATCACATTTGAGCAGGCCATTTTTCTGGCTCGTTTGATTCAGCCATGCATGGGTTTTTGAGGAAGTTTGTCTTCAATCCACCTCTTCAATAGCTCTAGTGCAGCTCAGGGCTGACCAGCATCATGGACCTTTTTATTGTTACATATAAACCAAACCACCATGTTAGTACTAGCAATCATCTGCTTCCTTCCTAAGTGTACTGCTATGTGAGAAAGAGATGGTTTGAGAGAGAGACCTTGAGGAAGGTAAGACTGGTCTCTTCAAGTGTATACAGCAATGCCTTGGACACCTCTATACTTTCTGACATTTTTATTTTCCAGCTGATATCAAACACAAAAAGAAGAGTGAAATCTTGGATGAGTGATGCAGAATGCTAAACTTGTATAAGGGTCTATTTGGCAGCAGAAATGAGGATTCTTTTATTTATTTATTTATTTTTTCTGAGAAAAGAAGAAATGAAAATGGATTAAAAACATGATGAAAACATCAAACATTTCAAAATAAAAAAAATAAAAAAACATGTTGATAACTCAAAGTAACATATTCATGCTTGCCAATCTTCAATCTTATTGATCATTTTTACAATAGCAGAAAAGAAAGTCCTAATAAGCATTGACCACCTTCATCGTTCTTTTCTTCTTACCTGAGAGAAGAAATTCTGAAAATGAAGCACTAAATTTAAAAAATGAGGCATTAACTTTGAAAAACAGATAATCATGAATTGTTGAGGTCAAGAACATACTGACATGCAAATATGTAGCTTGAATTTTGGAAATTTTGGATTTCACCTGCATCTTCTTTTTATTCTTTCTTTCCTAAATGTAGAGAAGAAACTTCCATTCTTTATCTGAAAATGAACTCACTATTAGGGCAATGAAAACAGAAGCTGCACATTGTGAGTGGGCAGGCTTACCTTATTGAAAAGAGGAGAAGACATATTGTTGCTTTCATTTTAAGCAGCCCATATGATGAGTATCTAATGGCAGGAAATGGATGTGGGATGTCTTGATCTGAAATAAAGAAGAACAGCCCAGTTAAGCATGTCAAAAGAGTCTAGACACAGTTTTAGGTTTAGGTTTATTCTATTTATTAAGAACATAAAATCATAAGCAAATTCAATAGAACAGTAGAACTAACCATGCTTGTGTGGAACTGAGGCCAACAAGTTAAGAGAAAATGCCAATTAGTAAGAGCTGCTAAAGCCATATATTCATGAGAGGACAATCTGGAACTGGAGTTGAGTTGCAAATAGCCATACCTGAATGATTTTTTTTTTGCATGTAGAAAACATGGAATTCATCTTAGAACATTGTTATCAGTCCCTTATCTCAAGTCTTGGAAATGTTTCTGGAAGCCCTTTGGACTGGAGCTCATGGCACCCATAGACGGATATACTGTCAAGAGAAGGGAGGTTTTTGAAAGCCAGGGAGGCCATGGAATCCAGTTTACTAATCAAAAGTTTGCTCAGAGTTGTAGGAAAAAGACAGCCATCATCTGTAGAGAAGCCAGACCTGGACATAGGCTAGAAATATACAATGATGAAAGAGAAGCAAGTGGGCCTGTCCTGGTTAGCACACAATCTCTGATAGAAAGTGGTGCAGGGTTGCAGGCCAAACTGCAGAGTCCTCTGCTTCTCCTGGTTAGCACAAATTTCTAATTACAAATATTTAAGATTGTGAGGCAGCCCTTGTTCCTCCAAGGTTACAAGTCCATGGCACTGCCAGATCCCTATACATTCAACACCACCGAGGAGGCATTCCAATCAAAACCTGCTCTGCTACAAAGACGTCACTTCCCCACACCCTCTTAACACCGTTTTTTAAAATCGGAAATTTCTTGATTTTAAGCATTGAGAGTGTTGCAGGGAGCCCTTTCCTTCAGCAAACATGACCAGAGAATTTCAATGGCATCAAATGTAGAAACTAGCATTTCAATAGTATCAAAGTACAAACTTCGATTTCAATAATGTCAAAAGTAGAAAATTGTATCAAGTTCATAACAATTGTCTTTTATGAATGAGATGGACTCTGCTTCCATTTTTGTGATATATATGGAAATAAAATTCAACATGAGTTTATTCATATGTGAAAAGCTATCATTATGTAGGGATGTGCACTATCTTGGACTAATTTCTATATTTGGAAGTGTGGCCATCAACAGCCCTTCCTTGGCAAAAGGCACCCAAGCTTAGGTGACTCCTAGTACTCCAAGAGGAGTAAGGCTGTGGAGCTGCATGGATGGATTGAAATGACCCCAACCATGTAGATATTATTCACTCTAGGTCCTTTGGCCCCTTAACTTACTCTCAATAGAGGGACACCTCACTGGGGTTAAGGTTGGGGATCAACTTTGATATCATTTGTAACGTCCTACTTCCAGTCATATTGTTCGCTTTGGACCCAAGGAGCCTTTTTCAATTTAAAACATGTTACATTGTTAAGAGAAACTCATACATATATAGTGCAAACTGCCAAGAAGTTTTTCTCCTATCCAATGTGGGATATCTTATAGATTATATTTAGAGGAAGCATACACATACTCTGTAACAGTGGTGAAATTTTGAAGAGAGGAGAGTTTATGCATGCCCCACTTGGTCAGGGCTCGATATTCCTGCAGTCCATGATGCAAGGTGATACTAGGTTGAAGCAACAGCCCATTTGAACTAACCGAATCTATGACTTGAATTAAAATTTGCAAAAACCAAAAAACCACCTCTTTAGGTTCCTGGCCTTGCTAAAATCATATTTTGGATAAGAAGCAAGATGCCATTTCTGAACACTACAACCAACTTCCAAGAACCTTTGGAACCGGAGCAAGCAAATGATCTCAACATATTGTATTATAACCTTATCATTAATACACATCAAACACTGAATAAGACTATTTAACTATTGCCATTTTCTTAATCTAAGAAATACCATGCCAGTTTCAAATATTCATAAATGTAATGCACATTTATAAAGAACCATATTTAAGGCATTATATGTGCTTGTGTGCTTAAAAATGACAAACTCTATTGATAAACTTTAAAAAGAAAAGATGTCTTACCAGAGTCAGCCATGAAATAGCATTTCTGGGCCGAAGTTACCACAGTCAACAATACTGCAAAAGATGACAGAATTCCCAAGGCTCTTAATCTTGAAAATAATGTATCTTTGTAATGGAGGATTATGGACAAGAGCAACATGAAAAACAAAAAAATTAAGAAGAAATACCAAGCCATGATTGCAGCAAGAAATGAAGAATATACCAGCAAGTGAATAGGTAGCAGTTAGTGATTAGGAAGTTTTGCATCTAATAATATTCACCTTTTTCTTTTTCCTTCCTACATGTTGAGAAGAAATTTCAATCATTATCTAAAAGTGGAATTGATATTGGATCAATGAAATTGGAAGCCAGGCATCCTAAAGAAGCAGACATAATACCTATTTGTTTGCTTTCATTTCTTGACTAGGGAAAGAAGAATTATTAGGAAGAACGATCCATCATATTGCATGTAATAAGAATTGGAAACACATAAGAATAGACCAGTTTGGGGGCCATGATGCTATTAAAGGTGGAATAGAATGTCATTGAGGTTTCCTTCATATGAAACATATGAGTGATATACCAATTAGGCAGGGCCAGAGGCTGCTGTAAGCATGTGTTATTTATAGAAAGACAAAATTACATTAGAATTAATAGAAAAGTAGAAGTAACCATGCTCACCCAGAATTGAGGTAAAGAACAAAAAAGGGAATCACGAATTTAATAGAAAACCCCCAATCAATAACTGCAGCCAAGCCAAAATCACCTATCCATCAAGAGAATGGATCATGTCTCATCTCTCTCTCTCTCTTCTTGTTCACCCTGTGCACTACTTGCCATATCCTTATTAAGCCAGATCCCTGTGAATTTGCAATGAAAATTGGCAGTCCAATTAGCATATGGACAAAACAGGGAGAACTTCATACATTTATAGACATGAGCTCTTTTCAGATAGTTAGTACATAGTTGTCGCTTTATAATTACACTTCAAGCGGTTGAAGGAATAATGTTCAGAAAGAAATTGGAGTAAGAAACAATGTAAATATTTATAAAATTAGAAATGTTATACCATGAAGCTATTTGGAAAAGCAAACAACAATCCTCATTCTTTCATTCAACACCAGCTTTAGCCCCTTGCTGCCATGGTTAGCTTAAGATTCACTGACTACCAATGTATGTTTACTTTTTTCATCTTGTCCTAGAGAAGTTTAAGAATGAATATGATTCTTTTCCTTGGTTAAAAGAAATGTTTCAAGTTTCAAAATACATTTTTGCTTCCACAACTAAAAACTCCTAACATTTGAATGGAAATTCACATCTGGGTATCCATGGCTAAGTCCATTAAATATACTTCTAAGACAATAATATTAAAAATATGAAAATAAAAAACTTAAAAAAAAAGGGGGTGGGGGTGGGAAAGAAAAACAAAAAGAAGTGAAAACAAGGTTGTACCTGATTGAACAATGAAAGGATAGCGTTGAATGGCTTTCTGTTTCCATTCTGTTTCCACCACATGTAGAATACTTTACTCTGCCATCAATTTTGAATTTGGGGATGTCGGCAATGGAGGGAAATTTTGTTTCTTGAAGAAGAGGACAGCCAATGATTTCAAGACTTGCAAGTGCTATTGGCCTTAGCCTTAAGGAGTGGAGCTTAGGGCAGCACCCAATATATAGATGTTGAAGGGAGATGATGTTTTTGAGATCCAGGGAGGTCAGGGATTCCATATAGTTGATATGGAGGTTAGTGAGAGGTGTAGGAAAAAGGCACTTATCGTCCCAAAGGGAAGCCTTGCCTGGGAACATTTTCCAAATCTTCAATGTCGAAAGAGCGGTGAGGGTGTGGAGGCCCCACTCAGATACGGGAGTCTTCAGATTCTTGCAATTTATAATTGAAAGAAATTTTAGATTGGGGGCCAAACCCCCTTCTGGGAAGGACTCCAGTCCCGGAGAATCCTCCATGCTGAGAACCCGAAGAGATGTGAGGTTTTTCATTTGATGGGGCAAGCACTTGAGATTCTCACATCTCCAAATACGGAGCTCTCTGAGGTTGGGGGCGGAAAACCCTCTTTCTGGAAACCCCTCCAGACCTCCACAGTCTTCTATTTTGAGCTGCTTGACGCTGTGAAGGCATTCTGGTAGGATTTTCAGATTGGGATAACCCCTCAACTCTAAATACTCAAGAGCTGTATTATTGGGCCACATTTTCTCTGATACTGGCTCCAAGTTGGAGCAATGCCGAATCTCAAGCCGCTCAAGGGTGGGGGGTAACTCCCCTCTTGGGAAGAACTTGAGAGACTTGCAATCATGTATCCTCAGTATTTGAAGACAACAATCGTTGTTGCTGTGTATGGAATTGCGGTGCATCATTCCATCTGGTAGATACTTTAGCCGTATACAATCTGCAACCATCAGTTGCTTGAGGGTGGAGGGTAACCCACCATGTGGAAAGCAGATGAGAGATGGACAACACCTAATCTCCAAGGATTCAAGGGGACATGAGCTGTAGTTATGGGGCAGCGACCTCAGGCTCCTGCATTTCTGCAGCACAAGACGTCTCAGCATGGGCGGCAAACCCGTCTCTGGGAATGACTCCACTGCTAGGCATCCCATCATTTCCAGCTCTTCAAGACAAGTGAGATTCTGTAATCCATTTTGCAGGCTCTTCAGGTTGACGCAGTCGGCTATCTTCAACATTTTCAGATGGCTAGGCAGTCTTTGGTCATCCAATGATACAAGCCAGTCACAGCGGCCAATCACTGCGCTTTCAAGACCACTGCAAACCCACCTAGATGTCAGCTGATCACGACTATCTGCAACCACCCCACTTCTCAACACCATATCCTTGCATTCTTCTATATTTAGTTCACCCAGAGATGCAAATCTTGAGAATGGAACTGCCAGATTTCGACATTTAGAGATGTCAAGTTTCACCAAGGATGGCAGGCAATCAGGCAACTGTTTAACTAACTTTGAGCAGTTCCTTATGGTAAGCTCTCTAAGGCGTGGAAATAATTCTACTCCTTCAACCGCATCAGGAAAAAACCAGTCTTCCCATTTCGGCATATTCTCAAACTTTAGAAACTCCAGGGATGGAAAAGGCTGGACAACCCCTCCATAGAACTCCACATCTATGGTTCTAATTTCACTCATCCCCTTGATATGCAAGGTCTTGAGGAAGGATAATTTGCCAAGAGATGGTAATGAGGTGCATCTTTGGCAATTCTTTAGAATTAATTGTGTCATTGATGGGAATGAGGGGTCCCTTATCCAACCTAAAAATGTTGATCCACCATAATATGCCACTGTGAGCTTTTTCAAGTTTGTGGGTGGTCGTAGCCCTGCCAAAACATTCATCTCATTCATTTCATTTCGTGGTTTATCATAATCGCTGTCCCATTCCATCGTCAACTCTTCAATGTTGTGCTTTTCTTCTAACTTAGCATGCATCGCATCTTGACTATTCACCACATTATGCAACCCTGAAATGGAAAGCTTTCCTCGAAGATCCTGCAAGTTCTCCAATTCTCTTATTCTGGAATTATCATTTTTGCCCACAATATATTTAGATAATGTTTGCAAATTTGTTAGGTTGCTGATCTTGAAAGGCATCTCTTGTAGTTGACTTGTACCAGAAATATCAATATGTCGAAGGTTGATTAGGCCTCCAATCACAACAGGCAACTTAGTGAGTCTCCAACAATCAGATAATATCAATGTCTGTAGGTTATAAAGATGTCCTACTGAATTAGGTAACATTTTTATTGAAGAGTTAGACAAATTGAGATAGCGCAAATGTCTCAAATCACCAATCGAATGTGGTAGCTCTCCACTTATGTAATAGCCACTTAAAGATAATACTCGTAAACATTCAAATTGCTTTACAAGATTATTTATTACCTTACTTGGTATGAAGTGATATCTAGAAAATGCATTGAGTGGCAATGAGATTAGTGTTCTCAAACACTTCATCTTATGAAAGGCTTTGAATCTTTCAAGCATCTCATACTCTTGACGATTGAAAGATGAGTGACGAGCCTTCTTAAAAGTGGTGGATTGGTTATTATTCACTAATATACCCTCCAAATTAAAGCAGAATTCTCCCGCTACATATTGAGCTAGATCATTGATTAGGTCATGCATCACAAATCGTGATGAATCGTGATTAGATTGTTGAAAAAATGACCTTGACAATAAATCATAGAAGTATTTAGAACCCAAATCTTCTGGTCGGGTATTTTCCTTTGTTTGTTGAAAAAAACCCTCAGCCATCCATAATTGGATTAATTCATCTTTGTCGAATTCATAGCCTTTTGGAAATATCGAACAATAGGCAAAACACTTCTTCAAATGAGAAGGGAGATGATGATAGCTCAACTTGAGTGCAGGAAGAACTTGACTTTTGTCCTCAGGTAGATCCCATATCTTACTTGTTAAAATATTTTCCCATGCATCATGACTTACTTGGTTGCGCAACATGCCACCAAGGGCCTTTGCTGCCAAAGGCAAGCCCTTGCACCTTCTCACTATTTCCTCGCCAACTTCTTTCAAGTGTGAATGAGCATCGAAATTACTTTTCCCTAATGCTTGTTGAGTGAATACAGATAAACAATCTTTGTATGCTAACTCATGAAGACGATAAGCTCGGTAAGTTCGAGTGATTGATGCAACACCTTCATTACGGGTTGTGACAATAAGCTTACTACCCGGTTCCCCTGATCTCATTGGCATGCACAAAAAATCCCATGAATCAAAATTCTCATTCCATACATCGTCTAGGATAAGAAGAAATTTCTTCCCAGAAAGGCCCTCCCTTAATGTCATCTGAAGCAAATTAAGATCATTAACATCCTGAGTATTCGGAGAAACTGATTGTAGAATTGTTTTCGTGATCTTCAAGACATCAAAATCATCAGAAACATAGACCCAAACTCTCAAATCAAAATGAGCTTTTATTTCATCATCGTTGAATGCAAGTTGGGCGAGAGTAGTTTTGCCAATACCAGCCATACCGACAACAGGAATCACGCAGACTTCATCAGTACATGGATCATCCCTGAGTAACAAGTTGGCTATGGCTGCTTTATCTGTTTCCCTACCATAAACACGGGACTCATCCACTAAAGAAGTAGTGGGTAGTATTTCCCTTGTTTTGGTAGAACTCTCCCCAGCAATGTTCTCACGTAAATGGAGATCATTTTTTTGTGCAGAAATTTCTTGTAACCTGGCGGTGATCTTCTTGATTTTGGACCACATCTCCGCATTAAACTTAATAGCATTTGGAGTGAAACTAGTACAACAAGAAGGGATGAGGCTCCGTAACTTACTTGTGCTAGGTTGAGTGCCAGAAGGATGAGTTTCGGCCATCAAATTGCGTCGCAAAGCTTGAGTGACGAAGCCGTCCAAGATGTCCTCCACATCATAAGCCAAGTCTCCGAGCTCGTCAAGCCACATCTTCACCAGGGGGTCCGTCATCTGCTTCTCCTCTGCGTCATGGAGGACTGCATAGATCTTCATCAAAATTTTCTTCCACTTGTTAAGCTCAGAATGGACATGCCCTTCGCTAGCAAAATTCCAGAGTTCAGGGGGGTTGACCATGTCAATCAGTTTCTGGATGAAACCAGACAAAATAGCTTCCCCAACAAAATCAGCCATGATTCTTTGTTTGCAAGTAAAAAGGAATTATTAAAGAAACTCTCTGCAGCTCTGAATAATGGTTTGTAGGAAGCCAAGGGCTTTAAATGAAGTCTCTGCAACTCATATCGTTGAGTCAACAAAAAAATTCTGTAAGGTTCCATGAATGTGAATCCGAATTGGGAAAGTTAGGTTTTGGGTCGGTGATGTGGAAAATATATGATTTTGATAACCCAAAGCATAACTTTCCCAATCGAATTAACGCGCAGTATAAAGTTGCGGCGGTGAGGATCCACATGGTGTGGACAAAGTACTAGAACACATGGGGTTGTGTCCTGGAAAATATGAAACTTTACTTACATTGGTCGTGAATTTGGGCCCATGTATGTAACAAATTGGAAGACATAAAAATAAACTATAATAAAATAGAAAATGAAATCTAACTTTGAATAAATCAACCTATTAATAAAGTAATAAGATAATCTATAAGGCACTATATACAAAGTGTTTTATGTATAAAAAATGTATTCCTAATTCAAATATAAAAAATACCCTTCATGAATATATCGAAGTATTTTGTACTTCTTTCCTACAAAAAATATCTTCCAACAATATATTAAATAATTTATTTATATTTTTTATTAGGGGATATTCTTTATAAGGGGTTTTGTATTATTTTGTATCTTTAATATTTAATAAATTAATTTTTCATATATATTTTTTTATATTTTGCTCTTTATATTATCTTTTTATTTTCATGGTAGGATAGATTTTTTTATAAGGACATTCATATTAATAACTAAATAATTAGTTTTTTATATGAAATATTTTAATGTAATGAAAAAAATATTTATTTTTTCTCATATATATTTGGAACATTGGGAATATAATTGGTAATTACATTTTTTTGTTAGTTTTATTTATTTATTTATTTTTTGTCTTCTTTTTGTTTTAATTTTCATAAATATATATTTACTTTGTGATTTATGTGATTTTAAGGCTGTATTTTTATGAGTACTAGTATAAAAACATGTACATAGCCCGTGATAATAAAATATAATTTTTTTAACATTTTATAAAATATAACAAAAACATTTAAATAAAAAACTTATAAAGAAATTAATAATAAATTTATATTTACATATCCTTGCATGATTTCCATAGATATTGAAGGGTTAAAAAATATATATTATATTTTAAATTTAAGATGCTAATTTTTTAGATAATATTAATATTTTTTTTTATAAGTAAAGCAAGATATATTAATGAAGAGGCGAAAAGTTACAAGTATGCCGGAGGTATACAAAGCAACTACCCCATCTCAAAGCAAAAAATAAGAACAATAAGGCTCACCACTCCTTAGTTGGACGCTAACCATTCCAAGAACCCTATAAGGGACATACGCTCCTTACCAATATACAATCTAGCCCAATACCACAAACTACAAATAAAAGAATTCTTTAGCTTTTGAATATCTAACACTTCCCCCTAAAAGTTAGCCTATTTTTTTCCTTCCAAACCGTCCAAAAAATATACAACGGTATGGATTTTCATATCTTTTTCATTTTCTTTCCTACAAAAGGGCCCCTCAAGCTAGTTAAGACCTCCTTTACAGTTTCTTGGGAATATAATTGGTAATTACATTTTTTTGTTAGTTTTATTTATTTATTTATTTTTTGTCTTCTTTTTGTTTTAATTCTCATAAATATATATTTACTTTGTGATTTATGTGATTTTAAGGTTGTATTTTTATGAGTACTAGTCTAAAAACATGTACATAGCCCGTGGTAATAAAATATAATTTTTTAACATTTTATAAAATATAACAAAAACATTTAAATAAAAAACTTATAAAGAAATTAATAATAAATTTATATTTATATATATTTGCATGATTTCCATAGATATTGAAGGGTCAAAAAATATATATTATATTTTAAATTTAAGACGCTAATTTTTTAGATAATATTAATTTTTTTTTTATAAGTAAAGCAAGATATATTAATGAAGAGGCGGAAAGTTACAAGTATATAAGGGGTATACAAAGCAACTACCCCATCTCAAAGCAAAAAATAAGAACAACAAGGCTCACCACCCCTTAGTTGGACGCTAACCATTCCAAGAACCTTATAAGGGACATACGCTCCTCACCAATATACAATCTAGCCCAGCTCCACAAACTACAAACAAAAGAATTTTTTAACTTTTGAATATCGAACACTCCCCCCTAAAAGTTAGCCTATTTCTTTCCTTCCAAACCGTCCAAAAAATACACAACGGTATGGATTTCCATATCTTTTTTATTTTCTTTCCCACAAAAGGGCCCCTCCAGCTAGTTAAGACCTCCTTTACAGTTTCTAGAAAGACCCACTGCATACCTGATAACCCAAGAATAATATCCCACAGAACTTTGACTACTATACAGTGAATAAAAATATGATTTACAATTTCTTCTTCATAACCACATAGAAAACAACAATTAGGAAGCTGCCGTCCTCTTTTTTGAAGTCTATCAAGAGTGAGCACCCTCCCCCATGTAGCCTCCCAAGCATAGAATGCAACCTTGGTTGGGACTGAATCCACCCAAATGCATCTTGATGGAAAAACAATATCATTGGGTCTGGCCACCAATCTATAAGCTTCTTTGACCCTAAATTTGCCATTCCTTCCTCCCTTCCAGTAGATTGAATCTTCCTCCATAGAGGGCTTGTAATCCCTCAGAGCATGTAGCAAGTTCCCTATCATATCCATCTCAATCGTTAAAGCCCCTCAAAAGTCTTAGATTCCACCCCTCTTGAGATAGCCTTGTACCATTACACCAAACATCAGTCCAATAATTGATTTTGCTTCCATTCCCAACCATGAACCCCATGTTATCCCAGCACCAATCAATTTCCTTCTAAATTTCCTTCCACACCCCTACTCCGAACGCTCCATAAGCCCTCTTTGCTCTCCAACCATGACCTTCTTGCCCATATTTCACCGTTATCACTTGCTTCCAAAGATTATCTTTATCATAAGCAAATCTTCAGATCCATTTACCAAGCAAAGCTTTGTTCAAGAGCACTAGCTTCCTTAAGCCTAGCCTTCCCTTGCTCTTATCCTCACAAATCGCCTCCCACTTGATTAGATGAGCTTTCCTTTCCACACTTCCCCCTCCCCAAAGGAAATCTCTTTGAGCTTTATCTAATCTCCTAGCCATTGACTTAGGCATCCGGAACAAAGACATATGATAGATTGGCATGCTAACCAAAGTGCTTCTTATGAGAGTGATTCTCCCCCATTTGGAGATATATTGTTGTTTCCATCGTGCTAGTCTCCTCCTCACTTTCTCTTCCACCCCATCCCAAACTGAAGGGGCTTTTTTAGGAGCCCCTAATGGCAAGCCCAAGTATTGAGAAGGCAGCGAGCCCACCCTACATCCTAATTCCACTACCATTTCCTCAATCTCCTCCACCACACCAATTGGGATAATTTTACTTTTGTCCAAATTAATCCTTAGGCCTGAAGCTGCTTCAAACCATAAAAGAATCCAACTCAAATGTGTTAGGTGTTCTTTGTTAGTCTCACAGAACACGATTGTATCATCAGCAAAGAAAAGATGGGAGATTTTTAGATTGTGTCTCCTATCACCTTGAATACTGCAACCTGAGAGGTAGCCCCCGCAACCGCCCTTCTAATTAGGGCATCTAGAACATCCATTCCCAGAATGAAGAAGTAAGGAGATAATGGATCCCCTTGACGAAGCCCTTTAGAACTCGGGAAGAATCCAGTTGGAACCCCATTAACTAGAACTAAAAACTTGGCTGAAGATATACAACTTCACATCCAACCCAACCACTTTGAGCCAAATCCCATTTTGTGTAGTGTCTTCAACAAGAACTTCCAGTTGATGCTATCATACCCTTTCTCAATATCCAACTTACAAATGAACCCTTTCTCTTTTCTTTTCTGCCACGAGTCTATCACCTCATTCGCAATTAAAGAAGCATTAAGGATTTGTCTTCCTATCACAAATGCATTCTGAGTTGGGGCTACCACTTTGTTTAACACTCTCTTGAGTCTATTAGCTAACACTTTAGCCATCAATTTGTATAGCCCCCCAGGAGGCTAATGGGTCTAAAATCTCCTGAATTAGCCGTTCCCCCTTTCTTAGGAATCAGAACCAGAAAAGTATTATTGAGACTTTTGAGAAAGGAGCTTTGCTCATGAAACTCCTTAAACATCTCCAAGATCTTCACTTTCACAAAATCCCAACAACTTTGCCAAAACGCCATAGTAAAGCCATCCGGCCCAAAGGCTTTATCCCCATTCATCTCCATCAAAGCTGAATGAATCTCATTTTCAAAGAACGGAATCTCAAGATTCTCTGCTTCTTGCTGGCTAATTTGATCTAATTGGATCCTCCCAATATCCGCCTTCCACCCCAAGTCTTCTGAGAGCATCTGTTGATAAGCATTTGCAATCCCTTCCCTTACTTCCTGTTCCTCTAACAGCCAAACCCCATCAGTTTTAATTTTGTCCAAGGAGTTATTGTTATGGTGGGCTTTCGCCATTCGATGAAAAAATCTCGTATTTTTATCCCCTTCCTTATGCCATATCTCCCTTGAGAATTGTTTCCAATGACTTTCTTCCAAGAGAACCCATTTTTTATAGCTTTCCTTTGCTTCCTTTTTTAATTCTGTCTCCTCCAAAGACGATCTTCTTTCACTTTCCACACTGTCTGAATAATCCACTTGTTGTAGGGCTACATTTTTGTTACCTTCCAGATTTCCATAGACCTCTCTATTCCAAACTTTTAGTTTCTGTTTGAGTTCCTTTATCTTTGCTGCTAATCTATAACTAGCCCGCCTCCTTCTAGAAGAATGGGGAAGTGGTCAGACATAGGACGGGCCAACCTTCTTTGAATCACCCCATTGAATTGATCTAGCCAACTAAGAGACACCAAGAACCTGTCCAATCTTGCCCAGGTCTGGTTATTAAGGCCCCCGCTCCATGTGAACACTCCCCCTTGCAACGGGAAATCTACCAGCCCTAAATCATCAATAATATGTGCAAACATCCTCATGGTCGAGGTTATTCTCCCTTGTCGGCTTCTTTCTCTTTGAAAGAGGGTACTATTAAAGTCACCCCCTAAGCACCAAGGCTCGTCCCAAATTCCTCTTACAGCCCCAATCTTTTCCCACAAACATTCTCTTTCCTCTTTAGTGAATGGGCCATAGACTCCCGTAAACACCCAAACAACCTCATCTTCCATATTCTTGAATCTACACGAAATAGAGTACTGGCCCTCCTCCCAATCCACAATTTCCAGCGACCTTTTATCCCAGCAAATCAACAGTCATCCCGCTGCCCCATCCGCATCCAAAACCCTCCAATCTAAGAATCTTCCCGAGCCTAAACTTCTCACCACGCCTTCCGACATTGGCTGAATTTTTGTCTCCTGAATACACAGTAGGTCAACTTTTTGATTTCTTATGAATGTCTTGATAATTTTCCTCTTGGACCTATCATTTGCCCCCCTCACATTCCAACTTATCAGCTTTAGCTTCATTAATCTATTGCAAGTTGATCCCCTTTGCCCTGTGAAGGGTCTTTTTGCTTATACCCCTTCTCATAATTAACTGAACACTCCAGCTTCTTCAATTCCCTTTCAAATTTTGACTTTTCCAATTCTTTGCTATGAATTCTCTCCCGTCTTATTTCTTATTTTGATCAGGAAGTTCAAAATTTCCTTTTCCAACCCCTCTGTTGAAAGGCCCAAAAAATTACTAAACTTGGCCAAGCTACTTTCTTCCCATCTATCATCTTTCTTATTTCTGACCTCTTGAAGATCTGTCCTCTCTGAATTCCACTCCACCCCCCTAGCCAAATTACGGTCCTTATTGAATTCTACCAAGTCCCAGCATCCATTGCCATCCATTCCGGGGCCAACTTCATTTCTTTCCCCTAGCACCCCAGAGTGATCGAAAGACTCCCCCTCCAGAGTCCGATCAAAAGAATACAGGATGAGATGAGAAAACTCATAGCCCCTTTCCCTCTCTATTCTTAGTCCAAAATCATACCTCATGGCTTCCTCTACCAGCGCCTTGTCTGTTGCTAAGAGTATGACTTTTTCCCTTTTCTTCCTTATTTCCTCTATCTCCCAGATGATTAAGTGCTCTCCCTCTAATGAACTCCCGTTGCTAGCAATTTTGCAATCCAGAAGACTTCCTTTCTCCAGGGATCTTTTACCTTTGTTTTGGGCCATGGACTGACTTGATCTGGCTTCTTCCATCTCAGCCGTTGGGCCTCTCCCATCATTAGCCCATCTTTTGGGCTGGTTAGCCTCTAGTCCAACATAAATGGTCACCCTTTCCTTTAATGTCAGACCCATCACTGCACTCAGCCCACATGGGCTCTTCTCTACGCCCCTTATCATTAACACCAGGGCTTGGTCTACTTTTCCTTTCCAGCCCAAGTTACTCTCCTACCAGCCCAGCCCCTTATCTGAATGCATTAGTTCCTCGGGTCGTTCAAAGATTGACTCTTGAGCCGTGAGCTTAATTGGTCTGGCCCCATCCATCAAAGAGCCATCCCTGTCAAAAGCCCAGCTCTTGGATGGCCCAACCTCTGGCCTCGTTCCTTCTTTCACCACTCTCTTTAACTTTAGGTCCGAAGGATTCGACCCACAAACCATTTTCTCATATCCCATGGGCACTAATTGTTGGGCCCAGTCAACTATCGCCTCATGACCCATAACCCTCTCCGTCCTCCCCGTCCCCTCATCTGACAATAGTAGCTCCTCGGGCTTTTCAATGGCCGATTCCACCTCCACGCGCAAGACGGAGCATGAAAGGTTGTCATTCCTGACCTCCCCCCATTTTCGACTGTCAACCCTAACCTTTTTTACTGACGACCTGAGCTCCCACCAGAGGGCGAGGGTGTAAGCTTCCTCCTCAATCCCAATCACCAACGTACTCGGTTTAGCTCCGTCGTCCGTCTTAACTAGAATCCTAGCCCATTGGAGCTCTTTCAGCTTCACCGTCTGTGGATCGATGGCAACAGAGCCATTGCATTCATCGCCCACCCTTCTCAGCATAGTCGGGTTCCACAACGATACTAGTAGTCCAAAGATTCTAACCCAAACTTCATTACTTTGTTCCTCCTCCTCCCTACATCCACTGCATTTCTCAAAACTCAGCCTTAACCCTCCCATCATTTTTTCTCTTGAAAGCGAAACTCGTTGAGCTTCATCCAAAGATTCAAATTCCAACAAGATTCTGCTTCTCTCCAATTTTGCCAACCCTAACCTTCCTTTCAATCCCTAAGAGCTCGCCAGAAATTTCCTCAATTTCTCCAAATCTCCTTCATCGCTTGACCTAGGGTTCCAACTCCCAACAACACAATACTCCAATTTTTCCAGATTTCTGTGGATTTCCTCCCTCCATTCCTTCACCTGAATTGAATTTATATCTCTGCAAATCGGTCTCTTCACCACTTCCGCGAACGTTATTTTCACATCCATGTTTCCACCGATCATTTCTTCTTGCATATTGTCCTTTCTGTTGATTGACCTTCGTAGTATCTGTAGATTTTCCGCCATTGCAGCCCATCCCTTTTTTCCTCCTTTACCTTTTGGGATGTGGATACAATATTGTTTTCGTTCCAAGTCAGTTACCCTTAGCCGGAGGAAGCATCCCGCTTTATTTACTCTTCGCAACAGAGAGTAGGATCTCCCCTATTCCTTGCATTCCCTCACCCATCGTCTTCCTTCTCGTCCCTTATACAGTGGTTTAGGCCCTCCATTAGGAACCCTAAACTCTCCACTCCCACTCTGACCCAAGACGAAACTACCCCCTTACTTTCCTCTATAAATATTTGGGGTTTTCTTCTTCTCTCTATAAGCTCCAACTCGAACACCTTGGACTCTACTGTGAACCTGCTTCCTCTTCGCCTTTTTCGAGACCCCTCCTTATCTTCATCTCCCTCGCCGGCGTAAACTCGCCTTTTTCCTTCCTCACGTTCTCGCTCACCGCCGCGCTCACACTCTCTCTCTCGTTCTCTCTCTCCCATTTTATCTTGGAGGTAGAAGTCTTGCAATAAATACTTACTCAGATAATATTAATATTTACTATCATATTATATTTATTTACTTAATATTAATACATGTTTGATATAAAGAAGATTAATAAATTAATATTTATATATTCTTTTATAATAAATAAATTAATAATAAATTTATTTATAAAATATAATTTTCTAATATCTTATAAAGAAAAATTTTAAATAAAAAAGTTATAGTTAAATGAATAGCTCTCAATATTAATAAATTATGAATATAAATAAATTCATATTCATGTATTTTATATAATAATAAATTAATAAAATATATTTTATAATACATTCATATTCAATTTTATGATTCTTATAATATTAATATTTATTATATTATTATATTCATTTATCATTAATATTTAATATTTAACTACCTTGTATGATCCACCAATTCAGTTGACAGTTACTCAATTGTCACTTATTTAAGGTTGATGGATATCTTTAGAGGAAGGTAAATATATTAATCCTAGTCTATCTCTTTGTTAGTGTCAACATCAACATCATTACAACCCCTTTACCTCTTTATCTTCAATCAGTACAATCACTCATATCTGCAAATCCAATATTAGTACAACCTCCTACCTTTTTAAACTCACAATCAGTACAATAACACATTTCTTTAGACCTAACATTAGTACAACCCTTACTTCTTTAAACCCATTATTAGTACCTACTATATCTTCAAACCCACCTTCAATACCTGCCACCCAATATGTTGATCACCTTTCATTGCACCTTAATGCTTCCTTAGCTACTCCATTAAGACCTGAGTTTAAGACATTAGTCATACCCCTAGCATAGATATTTGCACCATTTTCTCTATTACTACCAAAGTTATCTATATTTGTCCTTGTACTTGTAGAAACTGTCACATCTACTCTACTAGATTTACCCCCAACCATTCTAAGGGATAGGTATGGCCCACGTTAATCTAGATTGCTACCTCCACCACCTTTATTTCTAGCTCCATCATGAAGAAATGTTTATCACATGTGACATGTAATACCTACTACAATTAGAGAGGGGCGACCAAAAAGGAAGAGAGTACCAACTATACATAAGTCCTCTTTCTACAAAGGCATATGAAATTATATATATATTTCCATTATATAAATGTTTAATAGGTAATTTTTTATAACTTTGATTAAACTAATAAAAATTATATTTTGTAGTAGACTTTTTAAAATTAATTTTATTAACTAATTTTGAAATGTACTTTCAAGGTATATATGTTGTGTGTAAAAATAAGTCTTTTTTTTTTACATGAAAATTATAAACATATGTGTGGACCCCGCATTTTGGTTTATGCGTTTCCACTCGATGGCAAACTCGATTTTTATTTTGAAAATGATTTTATTTGTTCAAAAATGACTTGGAGTCGCCACTTATTTTTGTTTTATTTTTAAAGGGTAAACAAAATAAGAAACAAAACCCTAAGTGTGACTTCTTATTTTGGAAAAGGTGGTCTGTGAAAAACCAGATCGGGTTCGAGGGTCAGTTTACTTATCGGGAAGGTATGGTACAGACCGTAGCACCCCTCTAAGTCCCTAAAGTCGGGTTTCTACTAATGAGATGAAGCAATCATGACAATGAATGAGTGAATAAATGAATACCCAGAATAAATCATGCATACGTGAGAGTTAGAACATGCATAGACACTGATCAAAGTGAAAATGGGTACGTACCTGGGCAGTGAGCCACTATGCGCTATCAAGAGGGAGGGTTAGTGCACAATTAAGGAATAATAGCATGCACGTCAGAGAACAGGATAAATCAATCATGCATGACAATTAAATTGGTCAATCAATCAATTAATTATAAAGTCACTCATGTTGGGCTCCCACCAAAGCCCGTTTATTTTTGCATGAATTAATTCCATAAATTCCATTATTCGAAATTACGGAATTTAATTCATGCTTATTTCAAAACATTTTTAAAACAAAAGAGATGTAGAAATTGTTTGCTAGAAGGAAAGATGACAACAAATTCTAAGGATGAGAAAGCTAAAAAAAAAAAAAAAAAGATTTAAAATAACTAAAAACAGAAGAATGTTTGAGAATGAAATCAAAGATGATGGTTTGAAACATTATTTTAAAATCAAGCAGATGAAGATGTAAATGGCACGTATGGAAGCATGAAGGAGAGATGTGTACATGGTGCCCCACGAATCATTGATTTGGTTACTTCTGGGACATGCTGATCAAATGCACCAAGGTTAGTGATTATGTTCCTCATATTGTGAATGCCCAACCTCCTGTACCCAGATATCCCTCCAACTTTACTGGAATCTCCATGATTGAAGTAAGTAGATGCAAATGAATAAACAACACCAAACTAAATGGTTATTGTTCAGCTGCTAGCATTATTTTTTGGACTGAAAACATCCCTCGATGTGGAAGAAACACCATTCTCTTATGCGAGGAAGAGGGCTGCTGCTGTATATTCTAGGAAACAACAAGCATGTCGCTGATTCTGACCACAACTTTAGAGCTATAGTTTATCAAGAGAATGTAAAACCAAAGGCCTAGGAAAAGACGGTGCCATAAACATTAATTACCTAGATAGTTTAGTTGCCAATTCATCAAGCCACTACGTGTTAACAAATAAGTTTTGATGTAATGGAAACTCATGATGGAGCCTACACTGATGCTTCAGCCATATTAAGACTAGCTGTTGTACTTGGAAACTTAGATGTCAGAGCAAGAAAGATATTTTGTTGAACAGATGAGGATCTTGTGACATTGCTTTCAACTATCATGAGTGTCTCTATCAGAGTTGAAGGCTATGTCTCTCCACTGATCAAAGATGACTCACCAATGAGCAAACTTTGAACAACCATGTTCAACCTAGGTGACGAAACTCTCCCAAGATCAAGTTCAGTTCCAAGTGAAGAGAAATCCTTATCAAATACATCCTTGTGGATGCCGCCTATGATACTAGCCCCAAAAACCATGCCATTGACATCGTTGTGCTTGTTACTATTGCCATCTCTATCTCACATGTGAGAGCCCTTGACAAAATCAATCAAAATAGGTTGTCTACCAATTGACTTGAAGGCACGAACAGGTGAATTCACACCACCAGACATCAACTCCTTTAATTTGGCCTTCTCCAAGTACTCCCATCTTCTTTAGTTTTTACCATTATCTTTGTTGGATTATACTCCTATACTAATGTGGTCTTCAAATTCCACAAATAAGCTATACCTGAACTGGAAACTGAGAGGATGACTAAACCATCATCTTCATTCCAACCATGCTTGCATTCAAATACTACTGGAGGATGTTTCATGGAAAGAACAGGCCCTTTACTGACAGTCTTGCTATTCAAATCACAGTTCCACACTTGAAGATGTTTCTCACCAAACCCAGATGTAACAATGGTATTGGCATCATTAGATATCCAGATACTCTGCACAGACTCCAAATCATTAGGGAACTTCAGAAGTTCTTTCCCATTTTCCAAGCTTAGAACCCGTATCTTGCTACCAGCTATGGCTAACATTTTCTCGTCGCTAGAAAAAACTAAAGAAGAGATCGACTTCTTTGAAGCTTTGAACTCTCCTATAAGTTCTCCATTTTCTTATTTCAATGTTGAGACCATTCCATTAGTACCCACTACATGAAGAATACGCCCTTTATTTGCAAAAGAAAGTCCCATAATTCCTCCAGGATGGTATCTGGAAGATTCCCACTTCATTTCACCAACAAAAATATCGACCACCAAAATGCTCCCATCATTTGTGACAAGGGCCAATAATAAGCATGCGCCATGTTCTTTTCTACATTTTTTTCCAACAAAACTACATGTCATACAAGAATAACTCATACTAGAGTCCACATCTAGCCCCTTCCACTCTGCCACTAGACTTTGATAACTTGTGTTCCAAATTTTAAATGTTCCGTCGGGAGATAAAATGGCGAGGAAATCCCCATTAGGAGTGAAAGACGAAATAATAGGCTTCAACTTCTTTCTCTCACCATTACAGAGCAGCTTAAAGAGAAAAAATAGAGAGATAAGCAAATTGTTTAAGAGGGAGAAAGAAGAGCTGCGGAGAAGACAAAACTCCAAATGTTCCCAGGTTATTAAACAATGATATACTCCTGTCATTTGATACATTTGCAAGTCGACCAGCCCGAACACTTGCTTTCCCTGGTGGACGGAATGTCACGCCCCACACTTGGTCAGCATGGTTGCTCATTGTCTGCACGGTGGCCCTCATGCTAAGGTCCCATAGTCTTGCAGTCTTGTCACTTGAACCTGTGGCAATTGCTGCCCCACCTGGACTCACATCCACACTCAACACCCAGCTTGCATGACCTGACATGGCTCCAATCAGGCTCTTTCACTCAGCATCATACATATGCACAGGGCCATCATATTGTTGGGCTTTGTGGAGCCTAGTTTTGTTTGATCCGGTTTGACAACCCGACCCGAATAATATTGCATGGCTTTTTAATAGGAGATTTATTGAGGCCTGTTGGGCTCGTTTAGCCCATTGTGGAACCACTTTTTGTAATTAGGGTTTTTTAGTGTGGTGGAGTTGTCGTGTTATATATATAGAGAGAATATTGTAGCTGCTAGGTTGTACTCTGTATTCTTCCCTGATAATAGTGATATCCTTGCAACTCCGTGGATGTAGGCAAATTGCTGAACCACGTAAATACTGTCTTATGCGTGTGATTGTATTTCTTTGGCGTGAGTTTTCTCTAATTTTTTGTTTCTCACGGGTTGGGAATTCAGTTTAATTCTCTTCAACTGGTATTAGAGTCTAGGGTTAGGTTTGAGTGGGAGCAATGGCAGAGGAAGCAGGAAAGGCGTCTGGAATAGAAAAGTTTGATGACACAAACTTTGCGTATTGGAGGATGTAGATTGAAGATTATCTCTATGGGAGGAAATTGCATCTGCCTCTTTTGGGGACAAAACCTGAGAATATGAAGGCTGAAGAATGGGCGCTTCTTGACAGATAGGTTCTAGGAGTTATTAGGTTAACTCTATCTAGGTCTGTTGCACACAATGTTGTAAAGGAGAAGACCACAACAGATCTAATGAAGGCTTTGTCCGGTATGTATGAAAAGTCGTCCGCAAATAATAAGGTGCATTTGATGAAGAAATTGTTCAATTTGAAGATGGCAGAGAATGCATCAGTAGCACAACATCTAAATGAATTTAATACAATCACAAATCAATTGTCGTTTGTAGAAATTGATTTTGATGATGAGATTCGTGCTCTGATCGTCTTAGCTTCTTTGCCAAACAGTTGGGAGTCAATGAGGATGGCAGTAAGCAATTCTACAGGAAAGGAAAAGCTCAAGTACAATGATATACGAGATTTAATTCTGGCTGAGGAGATTCGCCGAAGAGATGCAGGTGAAACCTCAGGATCTGGTTCTGCCCTAAACCTTGAGACAAGAGGCAAAGGTAATGACAGAAATTCAAATCGGGGTAAATCAAATTCCAGAAATTCTAATCGGAACATAAGCAAATCTAGATCAAGCCAACAAGTACAATGCTGGAATTGTGGGAAAACAGGTCACTTTAAAAGGCAATGCAAAAGCCCTAAGAAGAAGAATGAAGATGATTCTGCTAATGCTGTAATAGAAGAGGTACATGATGCATTACTTATTGCAGTAGACAGTCCACTTGATGATTGGGTTTTGGATTCAGGAGCTTCGTTTCATACCACTACACACCGAGAAATCATACAGAATTATGTTGCAGGCGATTTTGGTAAGGTGTATTTGGCTGATGGTTTAGCCTTGGATGTTATGGGTCTGGGAGACGTCCGGATATCGTTGCCCAACGGGTCTGTTTGGTTACTAGAGAAGGTTCGACATATTCCTGACCTGAGGAGAAATCTGATTTCTGTTGGACAACTTGATGATGAAGGACATGCAATACTATTTGTTGGTGGTACTTGGAAGGTTACAAAGGGAGCTAGGGTATTGGCTCATGGAAAGAAGACTGGTACTCTGTATATGACCTCAAGTCCAAGAGACACAATTGCAGTTGCTGATGCAAGTACTGATACAAGTCTATGGCACCACATACTTGGTCACATGAGTGAGAAAGGGATGAAGATGCTGTTGTCAAAAGGAAAACTACCAGAATTGAAGTCCATTGATTTTGACATGTGTGAAAGTTGCATCTTAGGAAAACAAAAAAAGGTGAGTTTTTTGAAAACTGGCAAGACACCGAAGGCTGAAAAATTGGAACTAGTACACACTGATTTGTGGGGGCCTTCTCCGGTTGCATCCCTAGGAGGTTCAAGGTACTACATCACTTTTATTGATGACTCAAGTAGAAAGGTATGGGTTTATTTTCTGAAAAATAAATCTGATGTATTTGAAACTTTTAAGAAGTGGAAGGCCATGGTTGAGACAGAAACAGGTTTGAAAGTAAAATGTTTGAGGTCAGATAATGGAGGAGAGTACATAGATGGAGGGTTCAGTGAGTATTGTGCTGCACAGGGAATTAGGATGGAGAAAACCATTCTTGGGACACCACAACAGAATGGTGTGGTTGAGCGCATGAACAGAACTCTCAATGAGCGTGCTAGAAGTATGAGGTTGCATGTTGGACTACCAAAAACTTTTTGGGCTAATGCTGTTAGCACTGCAACTTACCTGATAAACCGAGGACCATCAGTTCCCATGGAGTTCAGACTTCCTGAGGAGGTTTGGAGCGGTAAAGAGGTGAAGTTTTCACATTTAAAAGTTTTTTGTTGTGTTTCTTATGTTCATATTGATTCTGATGCTCGTAGTAAACTTGATGCAAAGTCAAAAATATGTTTTTTCATTGGCTATGGTGATGAGAAATTTGGCTATAGGTTTTGGGATGAACAAAACAGGAAAATCATCAGAAGTAGAAATGTGATATTTAATGAACAGGTTATGTACAAGGACAGGTCAACTGTAGTGTCAGATGTTACAGAGATAGATCAAAAGAAATCTGAGTTTGTCAACTTAGGTGAATTGATTGAAAGTACTGTCCAAAAAGGGAGTGAAGAAGATAAGGAGAATGTAAATTCACAGGTAGATCTGAGTACACCTGTAGCTGAAGTTCATAGATCTTCAACGAACATTAGACCTCCGCAGTGTTATTCACCTGTTTTAAATTATCTCTTGTTGACTGATGGTGGTGAGCCAGAGTGTTATGATGAAGCCTTGCAAGATGAGAATTCAAGCAAGTGGGAGTTAGCCATGAAGGATGAGATGGATTCCCTGTTGGGGAATTAGACATGGGAATTGACTGAATTGCCAGTAGGAAAGAAGGCTTTGCATAACAAGTGGGTATATAGAATAAAGAATGAGCATGATGGTCGCAAACATTACAAGGCTAGATTAGTTGTTAAAGGGTTCCAGCAGAAGGAGGGCATTGACTACACAAATATTTTCTCCAGTTGTGAAGATGTCAACAATTAGACTTGTACTTGGAATGGTGGCTGCAGAAAACTTACATCTTGAGCAGTTAGATGTGAAGACAACATTCCTTCATGGTGACTTGGAGGAGACAAGAGAATCTAGTCTGCAAACTAAGAAAGAGCTTGTATGGCATTAAACAAGCTCCTAGACAGTGGTACAAGAAGTTTGACAATTTTATGCATAGAATTGGGTTCAAGAGATGTGAAGCTGATCATTGTTGCTATGTTAAGTCTTTTAACAATTCTTACATCATATTACTGTTGTATGTGGATGATATGCTTATTGCAGGGTCTGACATTGAGAAGATTAATAATCTGAAGAAGCAATTGTCCAAACAGTTTGCAATGAAAGATTTGGGAGCTGCAAAGCAAATCCTTGGTATGAGAATCATTAGAGACAAGGCTAATGGTACATTGAAGCTTTCACAGTCAGAGTATGTGAAGAAAGTTCTCAGCAGGTTCAACATGAATGAAGCTAAACCAGTGAGCACACCCTTGGGTAGTCATTTCAAACTAAGCAAAGAACAGTCACCGAAGACAGAAGAAGAAAGGGACCATATGAGCAAGGTGCCCTGTGCCTCAGCTATTGACAGCTTGATGTATGCTATGGTGTGTACAAGGCCAGACATTGCACATGCAGTGGGAGTTGTGAGCAGATTCATGAGTAGGCCTGGAAAGCAGCATTGGGAGGCAGTCAAGTGGATTTTAAGATATCTGAAGGGTTCATTAGATACATGTCTTTGCTTCACAGGTGCAAGTTTGAAACTGTAGGGTTATGTAGATGATGATTTTGCCGGTGATATTAATAGTAGAAAGAGTACTACTGGGTTTGTTTTTACTCTAGGTGGTACAACTATATCATGGACTTCAAATTTACAGAAGATTGTTACTTTGTCTACTACAGAAGCTGAGTATGTTGCAGCAACTAAAGCTAGAAAGGAGATGATTTAGCTACATGGTTTCTTAGATGAATTGGGTAAGAAGCAGGAGATGGGCATTCTACACAATGACAGTCAGAGTGCAATCATTCTTGCCGAAAATTCGGTCTTTCATTCAAAGTCGAAACATATACAAACAAAATACCACTTTATCCGTTATCTTGTTGAGGATAAACTGGTAATACTTGAGAAGATTTGTGGATCTAAGAACCCTGCAGACATGTTGACTAAGGGTGTCACTATTGAGAAGTTGAAACTGTGCGCAACTTCAATTGGTCTTCTAGCTTGAGGACAGGAGGATGAGTTGTAGGGATAAGGGATTGTTTCTTGGAGGAGAGCGGTTTGATGTTGGTGATTGGACTAGTCTCTAACATAGTTCTGAAAGGCGCGCCTAGGCTCGGGGCGGTGCGACGCCACCCTCCAGCGCCTCGCCTGAAGGGAAGCGACGTCCCTTCACGAAGGCTAGGCGCGCAAGGCGCTCGCCTCCAACAAGGCACGAGGCGGTCGCCCGAGTCGCCTCTAACGGCCCGACCAGGTACGCGCTTCTTCTTCTTCTTCTTTTTCTTCTTTTTCCTCCTCCAGTCGAGATGCAGAGACCCGCGCCAGCCCTAATTTTTTTATTTTTTTTTATTTTCTAGGCCCAAAACGACGCCGTTTTGGACCCTGTGCACTTAAGTGAACAGGGACCAAAACGACGTCGTTTTGGACCCTGTTCTTTTTTAAAAAAAAAACTTCTTCCATCCAGCCCCATTTTCTGCTCTTTCTCCACCCGAGACCACTGCCATTATTTGCCCTAGCCTCTTCCGTGCTCGAGAAGTGAAGAAGAAGAAGAAAAAGAAGAAGAAAAATAGGAGAAAAATAGGAGAAAAATAAAGGGGAAATAGTCACGTACCTTCCCGACCTCGGTATTTTTCTTTTTTCTTCACTTTTCTACTTTTTTTTTTTCCATTCTTATCTCATAACTCTCATTGGTAATTTTTTTTATAAATATAAATATTATATTTTGAGTTTTTGACATGAAAATTTTACAAAATAAAAATAAATAAATAAAAAGCACTCATGCATATTTGTTGTTAATGTGATATTTGATAATGTGATATGCATTTTTTTTTCAATTTTTTTTCTTAATTTAATTATAATTATTTTATTGTGGAGTATAGATAATTTGTTTGCAAGATGGATAATGAGAGTGAAACTCAAGTGGACTCTAGTGCAAGTGGAAGAAGAGATCCGGGGTGGAAATATGGTCGTTTGGTTAATGAAAAAGATTTCAACACCATCATATGCATTTTTTGTGATAAAGTAACCAAAAGAGGCATATATAGACACAAACAACATCTTGTTGGTGGATATAGAAATGCTAAAAAGTGTAGAAAATGTCCGGAACATGTTAGAGAAAAAATGGAAGAGTATATGAGTTCCAAGAAAAATCAAAAAGAGCAAATGAATATGGGGAGCGAATATGTTAATGAAGATTTTTTTGGTTTGGAAGATGAAGATATTGGTGAAGAGATTAATAGTAGAACGAATGTCACCAACATTTCTAGTGGAGGTAGTAACCGAGGAGGAAGTGGTGGTAGGACGTTTTTTTCAAAAAAAAAACCAAGACAAAAAGGTCATATGGATCATTTTTTCACTCCTAATGCAGAGATGGTTGTTCAAAATCGAAGGAGTAGAAAGATGAATCAAACTACCATCAATGATGCCTACAAAAAGGAAGCAAGAGAAAGAGCTTGCATGCTTATCACAAGATGGATGTATGAGGCTGCTATTCCATTTAATGCAGTCACATATCCGAGTTTCCAACCAATGATTGAGGCTATTGGCCAATATGGTGTGGGTATGAAGGGACCAACTTTTCATGAGGTAAGAGTTACTAACCTTAAGAAAGAATTAGCTCTCACAAAAGATTTGATGAAAGATCATATGGTGGAATGGGGGAAAAATGGATGTTCAATTATGTCGGATGGATGGACCGATAGGAAAGAGAGAACTTTGGTGAACTTTTTGGTTAATTGTTCAAAGGGAACCATGTTCATGCAATCTATTGATGCTTTTTCAATGATTAAGATGGGAGAAAAGATGTTTGAGTTACTTGACAAATGGGTAGAGCAAGTTGGTGAGGAGAATGTTATTCAAGTTATAACAGATAATCACTCAAGTTATGTGATGGCAGGTAATAAATACTATTTCTTGAATTTTTATTTACTTTTAAAATTTGAATTATTTATCTTGAGAACTTATGTAAATTTATTATCTACAATTTCATATGGGGAGGTTGTAAGAATTAAAGCGCCCACATTTGTATTGGACACCATGTGCTGCACATTGCCTTGACTTGATGTTGGAAGATATTGGAAAGCTACCAAACATCAAGAGGACATTGGAGAGGGCTATATCACTAAATGGGTATATTTATTATCGCTCAGGGCTACTCAACATGATGAGGCGGTTTACTGGACAAAGGGAATTGCTTAGGCCTGCTAAGACTCGGTTTGCAACTACTTTCATCACATTATCGCGATTGCATGAACAAAAAAACAATTTGAGGAAGATGTTTACAAGCTCGGATTGATCAGATAGCAAATGGGCAAAAGAGCAGAAGGGGAAAACTATAGCCAACATAGTTCTAATGCCTTCATTTTGGAACACTATTGTGTTTTGCTTAAAGGTTTCGGGTCCCCTAGTTCGTGTGCTTCGTTTGGTTGATGGTGAAAAAAAAGCTCCTATGGGATACATCTATGAGGCCATGAATAGATCTAAGGATACAATTGTGAGAAGTTTTAATGGAAATGAAAAGAAGTACAAAGAAATCTTCAACATCATTGATAAGAGGTGGGAGATTCAGCTTCATCGGCCTTTGCATGCAGCAGGGTACTTTTTGAACTCGGAATTCTTCTATGATAAGCCAGAAATAGAGCATGATGCTGAGATTATGAGTGATTTGTATAAATGCATCTTAAGACTAACAAGAAACCCTGCTAAGCAAGAAAAAGCTGTGGCCGAAGTGAGTTTGTTCACAAATGCCCAATGACTATTCGGGAATGAGTTAGCTATTAGGACAAGAAAGACTAGAGCACCAGGTTAGTTATTTAGTTTTGTTTATTTAAATGATTAGATTGTATTTTTGCTAAAATAGGTGAATTGTTTCACTAAATTGTTAATATCTATACTACAGCTGAATGGTGGGCTGCATATGGAGCTTCAGCTCCAAATTTGCAAAAGTTTGCAATGAAAGTCCTCAACTTAACATGCAGTGCATCAGGTTGTGAACGGAATTGGAGCATCTTTGAAAATGTAAGTGACCAAATCCAAAATAATTACAAGTAATAGTCTAATAGAGTCTTGAATGTAACTTAAAAGTTAAAACTTTAAAATATATTTATGAGCTTATGAATTTTTGCAGATTCATAGCAAGAGGAGAAATAGGTTAGATCATCAACGCTTGAATGATTTGGTGTACATTAAGTATAATCGAGCCTTGAAGAGAAGATACAATGAACGTAACACCATTGACCCAATTTCCTTGAAAGATATAGATGATAGCAATGAATGGTTGATAGGGAGAATGGAAGATGAGGATTCTCATGGAGGTGCACAAGATGATTTTGTATTTGATGATGACAATTTGACATGGGGTGATGTTGCTAGAGCTGCTGGAGCTGAGGAGGCTAGGTTTGATACTAGAGCTAGAGCTAGAGCAAGCTCAAGCATAATACCACCAACAAGGGGGATAGCTTCAAGTTCTAGAACTTTGCCTTCTCATTCACTAATAGATGAAGATGAAGATGGAGGCATGGTTGATTCAGCAGATGAAGAAGATGGAGAAGGCTACAAATGTGGTGATGGAAATGATGATGATGATGATTTTGTTGATTTAGAGGAGGAGTGATGATTGCTTGTTGTGGACAAATTTGTGATTTAATTGTTTTTTAATGATGTTTTTGAATTGTGGACAAATTTCATGTTTTGGACCTTTAGGTTTGGAAACTTTGGATTTGGATATGTATTAGGCAATTAGCAATATGGATTTGGATTTGTTTTTATGTTTGGAGTTCTTTATTTTTATGTTTTTTGTTATTTAAATTGAAGTTTTTGATGATATTTGATGATTTATGTGTTTAGGATAAATAAATGATTGTTAAATTTGATTATATTATATAAAAATATATATGTAAATTAGGGTGCGCCTCACTTCACTAAAGCCCGCGCCTTAGATGCGCCTTGCGCCTTAGGCTCCAGGACTACTTTGCGCCTTGGTGCGCCTTGAGTCTTTTAAAACTATGGTCTCCAAGTGGGAGATTTGTTGGGCTTTGTGGAGCCTAGTTTTGTTTGATCCGGTTTGACAACCCGACCCGAATAATATTGCATGGCTTTTTAATGGGAGATTTATTAAGGCCTGTTGGGCCCGTTTAGCCCATTGTGGAACCACCTTTTGTAATTAGGGTTTTTTAGTGTGGTGGGGTTGCCGTGTTATATATAGAGAGAGAATATTGTAGCCGCTAGGTTGTACTCTGTATTCTTCCCTGATAATAGTGATATCCCTGCAACTCCGTGGATGTAGGCAAATTGTCAAACCACGTAAATACTGTCTTGTGCGTGTGATTGTATTTCTATGGCGTGAGTTTTCTCTAGTTTTTTGTTTCTCACAGGTTGGGAATTCGGTTTAATTCCCTTCACATATATACACAGTCTGCTAGCTCATCAGACGTGTCAAAACCAAGATAGTCAATGACGTAGACAATTTGAATTTCAGCCAGCATCACCACATCCATAATCTCTGTTGGATTAAACTTTTCCTCTGCCTGAAGCAGCTGCTACAACATCCTAAATGCAGCAAAAGGCGGCAGGAGCAAGTCTCTTCACCTTGTAATTGGTTTTGGGTATTTCAATAGCTACAATCTTCACAGCAATGGATTCTTTTTATACGTCGGAAACGCCTTGCGAGTGACCCAATACAAATACATTTTCTTTTCCTGATTATCACGAAGTGTGGCTTTTTGGGTCCGTTTTCTACATTTCCTTTCTCTAAACCCTCAGCTTTTGAAGGACTCTCAAGAGTTGTAGCAACAGAAGTAGCAAAACACTATTCAAATTCCTTATGTTCATCAGCAGCCTCATTAATAGGCGCACAAATCTGCTCTCTAAGCAAGGAAGCATGCTGCCTCTGGAGTGGAGTGCTTCTTTCACCTTTATCATAATGCTCTTCAAGATGAGCAAACTGTCGCTTAAACTAATCAACACCACTCGGGTACATGAAACTAGTTTGATCTCCACCACGAAGATACCCTTGCAGTATCTGGGGATGAATACTCTAGGATCTGAGCGCTCTTGCAGGACTAATAGGAGTTTTGAACCATCCTATGAACCTATTTCCCATGGTGCTTCTGACAGGGATGGCCATGAAAAAGGTGTTGGTGGTGGAGTTGATATTGTTCCTGAGAGTGGGAAGTCTCAGAAGGAAATGCCTTCACTGAAAATCGATGAATTTGGGAGGGATTTTAGATGAGTGGCATGAAGATTTTGAGTGACCATGCTAGAGGGGCTTCATGCACCAGGGATTAGGTGGTAATGATGATGGAGCTACAGGATCTGAGTCGACTGGGAGTTTAGCTGAAACAACTGGTAATGTTGTAGGCACAATGACAAGCATGGGTGGGTTGGAGACTCTTATATTTTGCCTCAGTTGCATCTCAAAATCACCAGTGGTCGAGCCAATCTCCAGAATGAATCAATGTGGGAAACAGGGCCCATCAACCATCTTACCATAATGTCAGGTTTGGCTATAACTAGCTTTTTCCAATCCCGAAACCTTGATTACATGTTCAGGAAAGAAGCAGGGGGGAACAAGAGAACCGTAACAGGAAAAAGAAACATGAAGCCTTTAACGATCATGTTGAACTCATTTCATCATTTCATCCATAGGTTCAACAATCAGTGGGGTAAAAACGGAAAATGTTTGCAAGAATAGGGCACAAAATGCAGCAAGCCATTCAAATATTAGACTAATAATCACCAAATCAACACAACCCAATAAACAGAGTTAAAATTACAGAGAATAAAATAGGAGAACAACTGTAAGATGAAAATATACAAGAAAATCATGATAATCATACCTGGAAGTCTCTTCCTCAACCCAAATCCTGGGCTGCCACTCGCTGCTCTCTCTATATCCAATGCTCCACCTAAAAATCTCTCTCAAAAACCCCCCACCCTAGCTTATCCCTTGCAGCCACCAAAAATGTCCCCCTCCCCCGTCTGGCTTGCCTCTACCAGCTAAGCAATCCCCTAAAAAATATCTCTCTACTCCCCTGAAAAAACACCACCTCCACCGCAAGAGACGCTCCCCCCTCCAGACAAAAAACTCCTCTCTAACAGCCAAAAAGCTCCTCTGAATATCCTCCAACAGGTGTCTCCACCCCATTGCATTTCCAACCCACTACCTGATTCACTGACCACCCAACCAGGAAGCAGCATCTGGCTCTTTAAGAGCCCTCCACTTGGCAAGAGGTGTGACCTGCAGAAAATAAAAAAACGAGCCCCATATGGGGGTCTACAATATGCTTTAAAGTAATAAAAAATTTATATATGAAAACTTAAAAGTATACTATTATTTTAATAAAGATAAATTTGTTAAAATACAAATAAATTAATATCTTAAAAATAACACAAATTAAATATCTTAAATTAATAAATTATATAAGTGTATATCTTATATATTTACATATCATATAACTTTATTATTTTAAGATTATTAATCTATTGATAAACAAAATATTTATTTATTATTATTTTTATCAATTTATCTTTAATGAAGTAATAATAGATCCTTAAGTTTAAATATATAAATTTTATTATTATTTAAAACATATATTTTTAATTTGAATAATAATTTTAAATTTAATATTTTTTTATTAAATTTTAAAGTACAAAAAGTTAAAACTTTCAGGTTAAAAAATAAAATTGCAATTGACAATTAATGTTTTAGTTAAAAAATAAAGTTTCAATTGACATTTAAAGTTTCAACTTAAATTTTTTTTTTAAATATTTTTTAATGATAATGGCTTTTACATGATACAAAAAAATTTCATTTTGTACATAGGTTTGACAATGTGGTTAATTTTTTTTTTTTTCTTCCATAATAGTCTATTTTGGCCTAGAACTCTACCATACATATATACAATTTTAGCTTTGCTAACTACGGGAAAATGCAACAAAAGAAAGGAAAGTACAACTAATGGAGAATATACAAAAACAAAGTATGAAAATTTGAAAATCAAATCAAAATATTAATCTGTAGACCCCCTCAAGTAGGATGGGTTCTTTTCTATTATTTTTATTTTTATTTTTTTGCCACCCTGAGAAGAAGCCATTCTTGGGCAGCCAAAGGAGCTTGCAGGTGAAGGAAGAACAATTGGTGGGTAAGTTGTTCTGGGCATACGGATGGGATAGGAGGAAAAGAGGGTGGAGAGCTAGTTGGAGCTATAGAAAGGACGACGACTAAAGTAGGGGGCGGGTACCAACATTGCATAAAAAGAAAAATATTTTTTTGAACTAACGGAGGGAGAGAGCTTGAAGAAGAGGAAAACAGAGTTTCACAGAGGAGATCAGAAATTTGCTTGAGAAGAGTTTTCCCAGGTATTGCAACTACAACTTCTTTGTTGTCTCATTTTCAGCTGTCTTCCTGAGAATCAGTTTGCTGTTTTGGTGTGGATAAGAAGAGTCATTTGTTTGTCATGGTCATGTTTAGTTTTCTGTGTGCATACTCTGTTTTTTTTGGGTTTTCCTTGCTTTTCTCTATGCAATATTGATGCATAAGTTTGTTTCTGAACTTGATATATGAGACTCTTGTTTATTTTCTTTGTTAACCCTACTTGTTTTAAGCTCATGGACGTCACCTGAAATGGAGCTCTGTACCATCACATGTTTCATGTTCTCATATTTGTTTAATCCTCATTGTTCGATCTGGCTATTGTCTTTGTTGTTGCTCTTATATTTGTGCTGTGTTTGGTGGGTTGTTTGACCTGGAATTTGGTGAAAATGGATGGAATTATGTTCTTGCTACCAAGCTCGACGCCCGCCTTACTGAGAATGGTGAGACTCAAGTCACTATTGAGTATCACAATGAAAATGGCGCCATGGTTCCTCTTCGTGTGCACACTGTTTTCGTCTCTATCCAGCGTGATAAGACCGTTACTAGTGAATGATCTTGGTGCTGGTACCAAAGAGAGTATCATCAAGCCTGTTATTCCTGAGAAGTACCCAGACGAAAAGATCATTTTCCAACACCCACTAAGCCACTTCTCATACCACCCGTTTCACCAATAATGCTCACGCTTAACCCACTTTCAGCTTTTTTCATTTCATTCCCCATGTCCACCATCCATCATATTCATTGCAGTAGCTCATTTCATCTCACCACTTTTCCACTCTCTATGCTCGCCAAACCCATTTTTTTTAATACCCTGCAAACCCACTTCTGTCGCTACCCATTTACCTTCATGCATGCATGTACCCATTTTTCATACCCATTAAACCACCTATCACCCTCACCATCCATCTAACCCACCTTCATCTCATTCCAATTATTCCTCATATACATGAAGCCCCATGCGTGCATGGCATCTCCATACCTATATTTCATGCCCTCCCATGCATGTACCCATTTTCCATACCCATCAAACCACCACCAACTCTTCCACCAAGCCACCCACGGATAGAGAAAAGAGAGAGAGAGAGAGAGAGAGAGAGAGAGAGAGAGAGAGAGAGATTTTAGAGAGAGAAAAATGGCACCTGAGTTTGCATGCAAAACATTTCGTCTTTAGTTTAAGGCACTGTAGACAACCTTTTGGTTGAGTAGGGATTGATTCTAGCTTGCCGGTACCAGCTTGCAGCCCACTACTTAAAAAAAAGGGGAATAGGTCCTGCTTGGAGCTTACACTGTCGATGACAAAAACTGTTGGTGAGGCTGATCCCAATGCCATCAAGTACCTAGTTTCCAAAATGAAGGCTCTCAAAGACATTGATGGGTTTTTTATTATTTCTTTCTTGTATGGGAATCATCGTATGGTAGTAAAATCAATAGAAGACTTTTTGGTGGGCCATCCCTGGAATATATATGCCCATTTTCCTTTTTGGTCTCACACGTTTTCACAAATTGTTTTCTTAACATAACTTTCAAAATTCCGGATTTTCAATCGCTTCAATCTTCAAATTAATTTTTCAAAAGTTCTAACTTCCAAAATTAATTTTTTTTAAAATGTCATCTTCAAAAATTCTAACTTCCAAATTTAATTTTTTTTAAATGCCATCTTCAAATTAATTTTTCAAAAATTCTAACTTCCAAATTTAATTTTTTTTAAAAATGTCATCTTCAAATAAATTTTCCAAAAATTATAGTTTCTAAATTTAATTTCTAAAATGCCATCTTAAAATAAATCTTCCTAAAAATTCCAATTTCCAAATTCGATTTTTTATTCCATCTTTAAATAATTCTTCAAAATTCCGATTTCCAAGTTTAATTTCCAATTTTCACATTTATTTATTTAATCATTATTATTTTCATTATTATTATTATTTTATATATTTATTTATTTATTTTTAAAATTTTAGCTTTAAATAATTCTTCAAAATTCTTATTTTCAAATTTAATTCTCAATTTCCGAAATTCTAATTTTTCAATTTTCGAATTTAATTTCGAATTTCCAAAATTCCAATTTTCATATTAATTTATCTAATCATTATTATTTTTTGTTATTATTATTATTATTTTATTTTATTTATTTTTAAAATTCCATCTTTAAATAATTCTTCAAAATTCCGATTTCTAAATTTAATTTCCAATTTCTGAAATTCTAATTTTCACATTTATTTATTTAATCATTATTATTTTCGTTATTATTATTTTATTTATTTATTTATTTTTAAAATTCCGTCTTTAAATAAATCTTCAGAATTCCGATTTCCAAATTTAATTCCCAATTTCCGAATTTAATTTCCAAAATTCCAATTTTCGCATTTATTTATCAAATCATTATTATTTTAGTTTTTATTTATTCATTTATTTATTTACTTATTTTTAAAATTCCATCTTTAAATAATTCTTCAAAATTCCGATTTCTAAATTCAATTCCCAATTTTTGAAATTCCAATTTTCCAATTTCCAAAATTCCAATTTTCACATTTATTTATTCAATTATTTTTAAGATTCCATCTTTAAACAATTCTTCAAAATTCCGATTTCCAAATTTAATTCTCAATTTTCGAAATTCCAATTTTCCAATTTCCTAATTCAATTTCCAATTCCCGAAATTCCAATTTTCACATTTATTTATTTATTTATTTATTAATTATTATTATTATTATTATTATTATTTTATTTATTTTTAAAAAAACTGCATCTTCAAATAATTTCCCAGATTCCAATTTTCATAGTTCTAATTCTCAAATAATTTTAAAATTTTCAATTTCTTTTCAATTTAATTTCGAATTCTTAGGTTTTCTAATTTCTTTCAAATTCAATTTCCAAAATTCCAATTCTTAAATTTAATTCCCAAGACTCCAATTTTCAAATAAATTTCAAAAATCCAATTTTCTCTCGAATAGCTTTAATTCTACTCCGGTTATCAAATAATCTTCTATTTTTCCTGGTTTTACATAAGCATGAATGCAGTTTTCATAATTCCATAATAATGAAATTTGTGAGACTAATTCATGCAAGATAGATTGGGCTTTGGTGGGGGCTCCATATATGAGTTTTCTCTTCTGATTGTCAATTATTATGTTTGATGAGTATTGTCTGATCTTTACCTTACTATTTGATATGCATGTGATGATTTTATACTTGAGCTAACCCTGTTTCCATGATAGCGCACTATTAATTGCTGCTAAGATACGATCTCATTTCCATTTCGCTTATTCTTATGCATAATTCTCTTTATCATTGGATTATTTCATTTTGATAACCATTGATTTCCTTACCAATTGCTATACTTGCTTCATCTTATTAGTAGAGACCCGTTTTTAGGGACTTAGAGGGGTGTTACGGTCTTTATCGTACCTTCCCGATAAGTAACCTAACCCCCGAGCCCAAATTTGGTTTTTCACATACCACTTTTCCAAATAAGAAGTCATACTTAAAGTTTTCTTTCTTATTTTGTTTACCTTTAAAAATAAAACAAAAATGAGTGGCGACTCCAAATCATTTTTTAAAAATAAATATTTTTCAAATAAAAAACGACTTCGCCATCGAGTAAGAGTGCATGAGTAGAAATACAGGGTCCACATAATGGTAACGAGAGAATATGTTAATAGGGAATTGTGGAGAGAAAAATGGCAAGTCAATTATATTCTTAATATTGTAAGTATCATTTGTTTGAGCATCCTTCTTTTTCTTATCCTTGGGTCTCATTACCCACCCCCATTTTTATTTTATTTTGTTTTTTTGTATTATTTATTTATTTTTTAAAATCTTGAGTAAGAAAATCATGGGAAAGAGAAGGAAAAAAAAAAGGAAAAAAAAAAAGAAAAAGAAATAGGAAACAAAGAAGAAATATGGTCAAGATATTTGATCATTTTCATCTTATTTTTGAAACTCAAACTATTTTTAAATTATAATAAATCAAATGCTTAAATGGTCCAAGTCACACTTAATTCTTCTTTTAAAAGAACTAAAAATGATTTTTCTCAAAACTGCAACAATACCAAATTTATGAATTTATTATTAATGTGCTAAAATGAATACTAGGATATAAGAAATGGTTTTCTCTAATAAAAATAATATTTCATATTATATAAAAATATCAATTTTTATAAAATATATTGTTGGAATTGGGTTTGGGTTTGGGTGCCCAAGTGGGACTGACCCGACCCAATCCAATGAAATGAGAGATAGGAGATCAGTTTTTGACAATTGAACCTAGAAATTGCCTTTATCTCACTCTCTCTTTGTGACAAAAGTTGTGACAAAAGTCCAAGGAACACTTTGCAAGAAGGTTTTCTTCTAAATTTCATCCAAATTTTGTACTTCTATTCATGATTGGGATTAAGAATTCATTGGTGAAACAATTAATATGGATTTTGGGTATTTCAAAAAATAATCTGAAGCTTTTGTTCGATGAATATATTTTTCCACATCCTACGAACCATAGTTTACGTTACTTTTATTTTCTCTATTTTAAGAAATGACTCCCATTTTCTATGTGAAATATGTTGTCAATTTTTTTGTATTATTTTCTATTATTAAAATGCTCATTATTTTAAAAACAATTTTAGTAAATTTCATATTTTCTACAAAAAAATTTCAGGTAATATTTTTTAGAACAGTTTTGAAAATGCACCATCTTTTTTTTTTTTTTTTTGCTTACATTAATATTTTTTCATTTTCAAAAAGAGCCATTTTAGTTACCAAACACAGCCTAATCTCCCTGACAGGAGATGGATTTTCCTTGCAGCCAAACAGACGTCTTGTCCAGGCCTATCTCCTAAATTACACGACGCTGCCCAACAGACCAAGTAGTAGTCATCTCCGTCTATCTCCATCTCTAGAGATGGCTATGATGCAAACTGCTACAAGACTACCTCATAGCACCATCACCAGCGTCTCCCCCATGATCCCATTACAAGGTCCACCATCTCACCTTTGCTTCTCACACTCCCCCATGACCCATCAACCCAACTTGCTTTTTTCCACCACCAACACCAGACCCTTTTCACTTCGACCTCCAAGAAAGTTACTTTGCACGCCCCCTAGGGGAAAGTATGTTAGAGAAGACTATCTTGTGGTATGCCCTCAAATAACCAAGCATGCCCTTTATTGATTTTGTTTATTGTACCATTTTTTGGGTGTTGTTATGTGTTGTTTTGTTGGTTTGATTTGGTTACATAGATGCTCCTTTTGGTTTGCGAGAAAGTGGAGAAGAAAAGAATTGGGTTTCAGATTTCTCATTTTTGAAAGGCAGAAAAAGCCATAAAAAAAAAAAGAGAAGAAAAAAAAAAAAATCCCATTTTTGAATTTTCCTTTCTTTTTTTTTTTTTCCCGTCAATTTCCTGGGCAACAAACAGGGAAAAAGAACTTGTGAAGACATTGGTTGTTGGTCTAGTGGGCATTACTTCTCTCATAGCTGTCATGGGCTCTTTCTGAAATTCGAATATTTGGGTGCCTATTCTGGTCTTGCAGAAGAAGATGTCAGCCAAAGAGGTTCAAGAGCTGGTTAAGGAAGAAAGAACTGTACCCCTTATTATCGATTTCTATGCAACTTGGTGTGGCCCCTGTATTTTAATGGCTCAAGAACTTGAAATGGTATGCTTAGTTTCTATTTTGAATTTTGGCCATTCTTGTTTTCATTTCTATGCTATGATTGAAATTTTAGGCACCCTTGTGCCTCATCAATCAAATAATAGTGTGATAGAGTTTATTCATTTCTTTTGTAGTGTGTCTCAGATGATCTTTTACATTTTGAAAGATTTGAAATTGATTTGGGTCTCTTTTCAAGAGACAAGTAAAACCCATTTATAGAAAATATGATGAAAATGCTTAACACAATGACACTTGTAAAGAAGATGTAGAATTCAGGATCCTTCCTCTGGTGTTGAAATTGGACGGAGGTAAACTGACTAATAGAAGCTGCTTGAATTCTGATATGGTCGTGTAGGGGCAAGGATTAACTAATCTTTCTCTTCTGGATGTGAAAAAGAGGGAGAAATAGGAAGATTCTGGAGTTGTACCACTCCTTGAATATACTTTTCAATCTGAGTGCTATGGAAATTCTCTCCAAATTTTGAAAGGAAGTGTCAACATATTAAGTTTAAAGGCTTTGATGTTACTAAGGAACACAAAACTAGCTTCTGGTTCATCAAGGATATCAATTCATAGTTTTAAAAGGCTCAAGGCGCACCAAGGTGCAAAGTAGTCCTGGAGCCTAAGGCGCAAGGCGCATCTAAGGCGCGGGCTTTAGTGAAGTGAGGCACACCCTAATTTACATATATATTTTTATATAATATAATCAAATTTAACAATCATTTATTTATCCTAAACACATAAATCATCAAATATCATCAAAAATTTCAATTTAAATAACAAAAAACATAAAAATAAAGAACTCCAAACATAAAAACAAATCTAAATCCATATTGCTAATTGCCTAATACATATCCAAATCCAAAGTTTCCAAACCTAAAGGTCCAAAACATGAAATTTGTCCACAATTCAAAAACATCATTAAAAAACACTTAAATCACAAATTTGTCCACAACAAGCAATCATCACTCCTCCTCTAAGTCAACAAAATCATCATCATCATCATTTCCATCACCACATTTGTAGCCTTCTCCATCTTCTTCATCTGCTGAATCAACCATGCCTCCATCTTCATCTTCATCTATTAGTGAATGAGAAGGCAAAGTTCTAGAACTTGAAGCTATCCCCCTTGTTGGTGGTATTATGCTTGAGCTTGCTCTAGCTCTAGCTCTAGTATCAAACTTAGCCTCCTTAGCTCCAACAGCTCTAGCAACATCACCCCATGTCAAATTGTCATCATCAAATACAAAATCATCTTATGCACCTCCATGAGAATCCTCATCTTCCATTCTCCCTATCAACCATTCATTGCTATCATCTATATCTTTCAAGGAAATTGGGTCAATGGTGTTACGTTCATTGTATCTTCTCTTCAAGGCTCGATTATACTTAATGTACACCAAATCATTCAAGCGTTGATGATCTAACCTATTTCTCCTCTTGTTATGAATCAACAAAAATTCATAAGCTCATAAATATATTTTAAAGTTTTAACTTTTAAGTTACATTCAAGACTCTATTAGACTATTACTTGTAATTATTTTGGATTTGGTCACTTACATTTTCAAAGATGCTCCAATTCCGTTCACAACCTGATGCACTGCATGTTAAGTTGAGGACTTTCATTGCAAACTTTTGCAAATTTGGAGTTGAAGCTCCATATGCAGCCCACCATTCAGCTGTAGTATAGATATTAACAATTTAGTGAAACAATTCACCTATTTTAGCAAAAATACAATCTAATCATTTAAATAAACAAAACTAAATAACTAACCTGGTGCTCTAGTCTTTCTTGTCCTAATAGCTAACTCATTCTCGAATAGTCCTTGGGCATTTGTGAACAAACTCACTTCGGCCACAACTTTTTCTTGCTTAGCAGGGTCTCTTGTTAGCCTTAAGATGCATTTATAGAAATCACTCATAATCTCAGCATCATGCTCTATTTTTGGCTTATCATAGAAGAATTCCGGGTTCAAAAAGTACCCTGCTGCATGCAAAGGCCGATGAAGCTGAATCTCCCACCTCTTATCAATGATGTTGAAAATTTCTTTGTACTTCTCTTCATTTCCATTAAAACTTCTCACAATTGTATCCTTAGCTCTATTCATGGCCTCATAGATGTATCCCATAGGAGCTTTTTTTTCACCATCAACCAAACGAAGCACACGAACTAGGGGACCCGAAACCTTTAAGCAAAACACAATAGTGTTCCAAAATGAAGGCATTAGAACTATGTTGGCTATAGTTTTCCCCTTCTGCTCTTTTGCCCATTTACTATCTGACCAATCCGAGCTTGTAAACATCTTCCTCAAATTGTTTTTTTGTTCATGCAATCGCGATAATGTGATGAAAGCAGTTGCAAACCGAGTCTTATCAGGCCTAAGCAATTCCCTTTGTCCAGTAAACCGCCTCATCATGTTGAGTAGCCCTGAGCGATTATAAATATACCCATTTAGTGATATAGCCCTCTCCAATGTCCTCTTGATGTTTGGTAGCTTTCCAATATCTTCCAACATCAAGTCAAGGCAATGTGCAGCACATGGTGTCTAATACAAATGTGGGCGCTTTAATTCTAACAACCTTCTTATATGACATTGTAGATAATAAATTTACATAAGTTCTCAAGATAAATAATTCAAATTTTAAAAGTAAATAAAAATTCAAGAAATAGTATTTATTACCTGCCATCACATAACTTAAGTGATTATCTGTTATAACTTGAATAACATTCTCCTCACCAACTTGCTCTACCCATTTGTCAAGTAACTCAAACATCTTTTCTCCCATCTTAATCATTGAAGAAGCATCAATGGATTGCATGAACATGGTTCCCTTTGAACAATTAACCAAAAAGTTCACCAAAGTTCTCTCTTTCCTATCGATCCATCCATCCGACATAATTGAACATCCATGTTTCCCCCATTCCACCATATGATCTTTCATCAAATCTTTTGTGAGAGCCAATTCTTTCTTAAGGTTAGTAACTCTTACCTCATGAAAAGTTGGTCCCTTCATACCCACACCATATTGGCCAATAGCCTCAATCATTGGTTGGAAACTCGGATATGTGACTGCATTAAATGGAATAGCAGCCTCATACATCCATCTTGTGATAAGCATGCAAACTCTTTCTCTTGCTTCCTTTTTGTAGGCATCATTGATGGTAGTTTGATTCATCTTTCCACTCCTTCGATTTTGAACAACCATCTCTGCATTAGGAGTGAAAAAATGATCCATAGGACCTTTTTGTCTTGGTTTTTTTGAAGAAAACGTCCTACCACCACTTCCTCCTCGGTTACTACTTCCACTAGAAATGTTGGTGACATTCGTTCTACTATTAATCTCCTCACCAATATCTTCATCTTCCAAACCAAACAAATCTTCATTAACATATTCGCTCCCCATATTCATTTGCTCTTTTTGATTTTTCTTGGAACTCATATACTCTTCCATTTCTTCTCTAACATGTTCCGGACATTTTCTACACTTTTTAGCATTTCTATATCCACCAACAAGATGTTGTTTGTGTCTATATATGCCTCCTTTGGTTACTTTATCACAAAAAATGCATATGATGGTGTTCAAATCTTTTTCATTAACCAAACGACCATATTTCCACCTCGGATCTCTTCTTCCACTTGCACTAGAGTCCACTTGAGTTTCACTCTCATTATCCATCTTGCAAACAAATTATCTATACTCCACAATAAAATAATTATAATTAAATTAAGAAAAAAAATTGAAAAAAAAAATTCATATCACATTATCAAATATCACATTAACAACAAATATGCATGAGTGCTTTTTATTTATTTATTTTTATTTTGTAAAATTTTCATGTCAAAAACTCAAAATATAATATTTATATTTAAAAAAAAAAATTACCAATGAGAGTTATGAGATAAGAATGGAAAAAAAAGCAGAAAAGTGAAGAAAAAAGAAAAATACCGAGGTCCGGAAGGTACGCGACTATTTCCCCTTTATTTTTCTCCTATTTTCCCCCTATTTTTCTTCTTCTTTTTCTTCTTCTTCTTCACTTCTCCAGCACGGAAGAGGCTAGGGCAAATAATGGCAGTGGTCTCGGGTTGAGAAAGAGCAGAAAAGGGGGCTGGATGGAAGGAGGTTTTTTTTTTTAAAGAACAGGGTCCAAAACGATGTCGTTTTGGTCCTTGTTCACTTAAATGAACAGGCTCCAAAACGACGTCGTTTTGGTCCCTGTTCACTTAAGTGCATAGGGTCCAAAACGGCGTCGTTTTGGGCCCATAAAAAAAAAAAAAAAATTAGGGCTGGCGCGGGTCTCTGCATCTCGACTGGAGGAGGAAGAAGAAGAAGAAGAAGAAGAAGAAGGAGAAGGAGAAGGAGGAGCGCGTACCTGGTCGGGCCGTCGGAGGCGACTCGGGCGACCGCCTCGCGCCTTGCTGGAGGCGAGCGCCTTGCGCGCCTAAGCGGCGCCTTCGTGAAGGGGCATCGCCTCCCTTCAGGCGAGGTGCCGGAGGGTGGCGTCGCGCCGCCCCGAGCCTAGGCGCGCCTTTCAGAACTATGTTAATCAATTACAACAAACCTTAGCAAGGAAAGTTTGAAATAATCCCGACTTGATGCCAATATATATTATATGAGAAACAACAATGTAATATATTAAATAAGGATTTAAAAAGTACAAAAGAAGGATGAGAAATCCTTCCAAAAACAAAGAACTAAATAAATGGAACCTCTAAAATATTAAGTAAACCTATACATCATATGAAAAGTACACAAAACAACCTATCCTTGCTAGCCTACACCTTTGGACCTACACACCGACAACCAATCAAATTGAACCACATTAAGGGGAATGCCTTTACAAGTTGTGGTGCAAAAGACCCAAAAGGAATCAAGGAAATGAATGGTATCCCAAAGAACCTTTGAAGTTCTTGTCTTATCCTAAAAAATCTTAACATTTCTTTCCTGCCATACAACCCAAATCAAAGCCAAACAAGCAGTTTTTCATAGTACCAAGCCTCTATTGGAGCTTCCCAATCCCTTATATGCAATGGTCATCATGCCACAAGTACTCTTAGGAGGAACCCAATCTAACTTAGTCAATCTAAACAATTCGTGCCACAACCCAAAAGTCAATGAACAATGTAGAAAAAAATGATCTATCGATTCTCCACGCTCCATACACAACATACAAATATCAGAATTAAGGGTTTTGTAAGATATTCTTAGTCGTAGCATGTCATTGGTGTTTACCTTCTTGTGTGTCGCCAACCAAGCAAAAGATTAAGAAGGAGTTGATATTTCAAACAAAATTAGAAGGGATGAAAGGAACTGGATCAGAATGATTGGACAAGGCTACAAAGAAAGACTTTACTGTAAATAAACCCAAAGAAGATAAAGACCAAACTCTCGCATGTGGAGTGGATGGAGATAAGTGGAAATGAGTAAGAGAGGATATTATTCTTTCTAGATCTTCTATCTCAAAATCAGAGACTTTACCATGGAAGTTAAAGTTCCAAGAGAAAGAATAACAAAACCCTAACATTGATGAGATAGATAGGAAGGTTTTTAATTGTAATAAATTCTAAATAGACTTGGGAATTGAGAATCTAAAGGTTGATCCCCCCCATCATAAGTCTTCCTAAAAACGGTTTTTCGCTCTATCTCCTACCACAAGTTGAGTGTACCTGGTAAAATCCTAAGAAACCTGTGCTACGACCTTCCATGAGCAATGATGTGGCCACCTAACTATAGTGTTGGCATCCCACCCATTGGTATGTGTCCCATAAATGCTTAGAATAACCTGATGCCACAGAGTAAAACTTTCACTAAGAAACCTCCACAGTCATTTCCTCAATAGAGTACAATTCCTTAGGGAGATCTTCCTAAACTCCAAATCCTAAACCTCAAACCCCCTTCCACGTTAGACTTACACACTAAATTCGAGCTGATAAGATGGTCTCTTTTGCTCTTCTCAACTCCTGACCAAAGAAAATCCTTTTGCAATTTCTCAATTTTTCTAACCATTGAAGAGGGGATCTTGAATAGGGAGAGAAAAAAGCTAGGAATATGGGATAGGCATGATTGGATAAGAGTTATCCTTAATGTCAGTTTCTATATTGTGGAGTCGACTCTAAGTAGTTTGCTCATGAGGCTTTGTTAAACTTTGAACAGAAATTTTAAGTCTTTGAAATATGTCATTTAAAGCTTGTTATACTGTTCTACAGTTGAAAACTGTGATGCTTCAATTCTGGGTTGAAAATTGTTCAATCATAAGTTGAATTTATGTTGTTGGCATGTTGGGCTGATGGATTCCAATTAGTTAAGAGGAATGCACTTTCAGGCTTCATTAAGCTTAGCAAAAGATAAAACCTTGTACGGTATCATCGCTTTTGGCTCTTTGATGGGGTTTTAACCATTATGATTGTTATCTTTATCTACTATATTGTTGAAGTTTGTGCATAATCTGAGATGAATAAGGCGTGGAATGCTGGTTTATTACTTTGAAAGCATTCTGTCAAAAATAGATAAAAGGAAGTCATTTTTATCATCTTGGAGAAGTATGAAATTTGTTATCAACAAAGTATCAAACACTCTGCTAGTATTTCTGAACCTCTAGAACCCACTTTTCCCTCCTCTAGGTTATGAAGTTTGAACTAGGCTCCATTTGATGTTTGAGAGAAGTGGATCCTAGAAATGGTCTTGGAACCCTTGCAGCACTAAAATATTGATACTTGGTGACAATTCTAGACTTACTCCAAATGAAAGGAAAGGAAGTGATTCTCTTTTGTCTTTGGGGTGGCATTATCTAAGCAGCAGGCTCTCATGAGCTTTACTCATCTCATACTATGCAAATTCTTCAAGTTAGCTTAGCAACTTGTAATCACAATAATACCCTAGTCATAATGATACCCAGCCTCATCGACCAGAAGTTAGCTTAGCAACTTGTAATCACAATGATGCCCTAGTCATAATGATACCCAGCCTCATTAACCAGAAGTTAGCTTAGCAACTTGTAATCACAATGGTGCCCAGTGTCATTCATCAGCATTAACACATTTCTTCCTGGTTTAGCAAGGAGAGCCTTTGTACATGTTTTCTTGAAAAGCTAACCAAACACATGATTGGTTGTATGACTTATTGGAAACTCTCTGCCTAATCAATGATTCTGCAGCTCCCTTTGTTTTGACAGAGGTGGACCCTAAGTTTTAAATGAGGCATGCACCATTATGATGCAGTCTTGTTGAAAGATAGGAGGTGTAGCGATGCAGGACAGAGGCTAACCCAAGTCATACATTGCCCTAGATGTGACCCTTTTTTGTCCTTTTCTTTTTGCCACTTTTAGTCATGCCAGCTAGATGGAATCTCCTAATTCCTAAATTATTCCATACATTTTTAAAAAGTTTTTATTTAATTTTGTCTGCCTTGTCTTGGAAGTCAGTGTGGTCTCTCTACCTTATATAAGGGATCAAATATTTTTTCTTGTAAAGATAACAAGAAAGTTATCCTTCAAAACTGCAACAAATTGGAAAAGCCAAACATAGAAAAAGCTATCTGTGACCTGCAAGACCAAAATAATTCTTAGAAAGTCGTGGAGAGTAGCTGTCTCCAATAGAGACCTCTAGTATCTAGCACCACTTTTGGCCGGATATCACCACTTGGTTAGTCAATCTAGATAATCTAAATAGAAAGAGACATTATGTCTCCTAAAAGAGTGTAAATCTTCTCATTCTGTAATAAGCCACTACGACTTTTTCTTCTGTAAGAAGTTCAGAAAATAATAACTGGGGAGTCCCCTGCTAATTGAAGTTCCTTAAACCTTCCCAGAGAGCCAAAGGTTCAGCATCGATACACATCCCAAGACCAGCTACTTTGGAAAAGAGCCACACCATCTCTCATCCACAACATACTTTCTTGCCTCTTCCAAAGATGCTTGGGTAGCTCAGTTGTGGGTTCGGTCTGGGGAACTGGGTTACTAGAACCCTGTATTCACAAGACCTAACAATGATTGGGATATGGAAGAGGTGGAAGCTTTTTTTAGAAGGTTGCATGGTCAAGCACTTAGTAGGGACAATAAGGATATCATGTCTTGGCGGGTTTCAAAGAAAGGCTTCTTTACCGTTAAGTCTTTCTACTCTAACCTAGTTCCTTGTAATGGTAGAGAGTTCCCTTCAATCTTAGTTTGGAATCCTTGGGTTCCGAAGAGAGTTAACTTTTTTACTTGGGAGGCTATTTGGGGAAGAATTCTAACTATGGATCAACTAAAAAGGAGCGGTTGGATCTTACCAAGCAGGTGCTTTTTGTGTAAAGAAGAAGAATCAGCAAATCATGTGCTTATTCACTGTCCCAAAGTAGCTATGATTTCGCACCTTATTTTTGCGCTTTTTGGTGTTCAGTGGGTTATGCCTAATTCTATCAAGGAAACCATTCTTAGTTGGAACGACTCCTTTGTTGGAAAGAAAAGAAAAAAGGCGTGGAATGCAGCCCCTTTATGTTTATTTTGGACCTTATGGAAGGAGAGAAATAGAAAAGTTTTTAAAGATACCGAATTAGCAGATCAAGTTATTTTGTGGTCATTTTTGTACATGTTTTTGGATTGGGTTAGGGCATTTTCAATTTTATTGATTGGTTGGGATGTAAGTAAGGCGGTGGTTTTTTACTATTCCTTTTCTTTTTGGCCTTGTTGCCTTGTATGCATCATGTATACTTTTAGGTGTACATCAAGCTTTCTTAATACAATTGCTTTTACTTATCAAAAAAAAAAAAAAGTCTCGAACTCCCTTGGACACCATAAAGTGCAGCAGCCAAATTCAGCTTGAAATGATCAAAGAGAGCAGATCTAAGACAACAGTTCTCTTGTCCCTGATTACCCATGCAAGCAACTTTCTAATCTAAAGAGATGAAAGTCAGGAATGCCAAGAAACTCCTTGGTGACAGACACTAAAAGAGAGCTTAGAAACTGGACTTTATCTCACAACTCTTCTAAGGATCTAATCTTTTCCTAAAAAACCCTTGCTTCTTGCTCCCACCATGATATACAAATCATGGCAAGAACACAACACCTCCAAATTATTTTGCTCCTCTCCTTGCCCAATCCCTTAAAGGAATAATTAACATTCTATAAATATCCTTATAACTATCCAGAATATCCTGATCAAATACAAAAAAAGCCTTCATCATATACCTATAACAAAAAAAATAAAATAGAAAGCCTTAGTCATAGCTTGTAAACAAAAGGGCAATGGAGAAATAGGTGTCTCATTCACAAGATGAGAGTGCAAGAATCAGGGGAGAATAGTTTACATTGGAGGGAGGAGAAAAGGACTTCCAAATGAAATCTTTCTATAACTCCCGACATTATCGTAATCAAGCCCTCTTTCTTGCCAAAGAAATCTGGGGCATTTATGGCCCTATAAGATTTTGTTGTTTTGCTTGGGAGGCTGCATGGGGGAAGATCCTTTTTTTTGATAAGTAAGAGATAGAATATATTAAAAAGCGCTAGCACAAAGGCATGGCAACATACACACAGAGTATACAATATAGACCATAAGGCCGCATGGTGGAAGATCCTAATCATTAATATTCTCTAAGGAGAGGATGGTCGATCACCAATGGATTCAGTCTTTATAAAGTCAGTGAGGAATTATAAAACTACATTCTTATCCATTGTGACAGAATGAGAAAATTGTGGGACATGCTGTTAGAAATCTTTAGGCTACAGTGGATGTTTCCAGTTTCTGTGAAGGAGCTCCTTCTAGTTTGGAACTTGAAGGGCAAAGACAAAAGATGGAGGAGGTTGTGAAGTGTGGCTCCTCTTTGTTTGTTTTGGCGTGTGTGGCATGAAAGAAAAGAAGGGTCTTCAATGGGTAAGGTTCAATGACCATAACCTGAAAGAGATCCTTATTTGGTCTCTCATGGAATGGTCTAGAGCCTTGTTGGGGAGGGAATATGCTTCTCTGTAGGATTTTATTGATTATCCTTTTTTTAGTACCCTTTTTGTATCGGATGGTTCCAACCCCTCCCCTTTTTCAAGGTTCTAGATTTCCACCCATATTTCTCCTCTTCTTTGAGCACCATTTTTGCATCACACCATTTCCTTTTATACTTGGCTTTAGTTCCATCTGTTATCCATGTGTGTTGGTACCCAATTGACCCCCTTCTATTTCAACTATGTCCTCCTCCCTGTGCATTTGCCTTGCTTCATGCCTTTCTCTTCTCCTATCTCTGAAATCACCCCCTCTTATTTCACCAATGATGATAAATTCACTTCCAATTGTATCTATGTCAATACCCTCTTGAAACTGAATGTTATTTCCTTTCCCTCTTCCATCCTCTCTATTAAACATCTCACCTTCCTAACCTTTGTAGAAAAATGTGGAAATTCTGAAGATAAAGAACCAACAGCATAATATGGCCAAATCAGAGTTTTGCACAAGATTCAATATTTTGGGCAAAGCCTTAATATTGTAATTGTTGAGTATCTTGAGGACAGTTTGACATCTGGGATTATTATGTAAGCTCACAAACCAGTATGCCAGATGCTGGAGAAAAGTGAGCTGATTCCGGTTAGTAGAGTTGAGAATGTGGAGGAGCTAGTGGATGAGTTCGGTTATAAGGTGGGAAAATTGCCTTCCACTTACCTAGTAATGTTGTTGGGTGCTCCGTTTAAATGTGTTGCAGCGTGGGATGTAATAGAAGAAAAGATTCAGAAAGAAATTGGCTATGTGGAAACGTCAGTACATTTCAAAAGGGGGGAGGATTACTTTAGTGCGAAGTACCTTGTCCAATTTGCCAATTTATTTTGTCTATTTTCCAGATACCTAGGATGGTTAGAATCAGATTGGAGAAGATCCAAAGGGACTTCTTGTGGGGTGGTGGAGCTCTTGAGCAAAAGCCGCACTTAGTAAGGTGACCAATTGTGTGTTTAGATAAAAGAAGAGGAGGGTTGGGGGTTAAGAGTCTTGAGGCTTTCAATAGGGCTCTCCTTGGTAAATGGGTTTGGTGCTTTGCAAATGAAAGAAAGGCCCTTTGGAACCAAGTGATTAGAGGGAAATACGGGGAGGAAAGAGGAGGGTGGAGATCTTGTGAGACTAAGGAGGCCTATGGAGTTGGGTTGTGGAAGGCAATAAGTAAAATGGGACATCTAGTAACCCCTTCTTTTGGCTTTGAGGTGGGTGATGGTAAGAAGGTGAGGTTTTGGAAAGACATATGGTGTGAAGCCATCCCTTTGTGCGAGACTTTTCCTTCATTATATGCTTTAGCTTCTTACAAAGAGGCTTGGGTAAATGAAGTTTGGACAGCCGAGGGGGAAAGGGGGGGAAGTTGGAATCCTTGTTTCAATAGACCTTTCAATGATTGGGAGATGGAAGAAGTGGAAAGGTTGTTTTGTTGCTTGGAGGGGAAGAAGGTTAGGGTGGATGTGGAGGATAGGATGAAGTGGATGGAATCAAAGGATGGGGTTTTCTCGGTAAAATCCTTGTATAGGACTATGCAGCCGGGGTCTCTTGCTTCTTTCCCTTCGAAGATTATTTGGAACTCTTGTGTGCAGCCCAAATTAAGCTTTTTTTGCGTGGGAGGCTTCTTGAGGGAGAGTTCTAACCTTGGATCATTTGCAAAAGAGAGGTTGGGTGATGGCAAATAGATGTTTTTTATGCCATACGTGTGAGGAGTCAATTGACCATCTTCTCATTCATTGTAAAAAAACAAGGGAAGTGTGGATGTTGCTCCTTTCTTTTTTTGGAGTTTCTTGGGTTTTTCCTCTTTCGGTGAAGGAAACCCTCTTAGGATGAAGGGGCTCTTTTGTGGGAAAGAAGAGGAAGGTGGCGTGGCAATTGGGACTGTTATGTTTGTTTTGGGTTATATGGAAGGCTAGAAATTTAATTGCTTTCGAGGATTGCGGGCTATCCATTCAAAAGCTGAAAGTTTCTTTTGTGTATTTACTGTGGTCGGAAACCAATTTGTGGATAAAAGATGGTCCTTCGACCTCAATAGATTTTATGGAGTGGGTGTGTATGCGTTAATGGAGAAGTTTTTTTGGTTTTTTCCTTGTTGTTTGGGCCCTGTTGTAAGGGGGTAAGTTCTTTTATACTGTAATTCTGTGGGTCGCTATTTTAGCGCCTCTTTGCAATACAATTATATACTTATTGATCAAAAAAAAAAAATCAACCAATGTTCAATACATTGTTCATTGTGAATTTATTCGGATGGTGTGTTCCGTAATCTGTAGCTTTGTGCTGGTTTTCTTTCTCCCAAGGAGAGATTCCATGTCATTTTGGGAAAACATTCACTAAAAGATTGAGAGTTCTTTATGATTATTTGAAGCATAATTATGCCATCAATTAGAATAACAAGGAATTAGTGCTTAGAAGCTGACTATTTCTGAGACAGCAATCCAACAACCTTATAAAGGTCAAATTGAGGAATCCAACCCAACGTTGCTAAATGCACTGTCTAATCTTGCACTTTCAAGTATGAACCAAGACAGTGGTAGTGATTGTGCAAATAAGTCCCAATTGAGGGAAGCTAGATGTTGACATATGACCTGTTGGCTTGAGTATCAAGGTAAAGAAGCCACCTATCTACGTCATGCTCTAACAGAAAGAAAGGTTCCAATCCAAGTGCTTTTATGAAGGAGATTGGGTCATGAATCTCTCTCCTGCTGTTGTTAGATCTCTGTTTAACCTTCCAATCATGGGGATTTGACAGTTTATTGTAGAATTTCCACAGCTGAATAACACTGGGATACCTGAACCATTGGCCTTGGTGAAGAAGTCTGTCTGAATAATCTAAAATTATTCCATAAAGGGAAGCTATTTGGTTCTGATGCTTCTATCTTAGAGCAGTTGAAAAATCAACACTAACAAGTGTTACAAGTTGGATCATTTGGGTGCTGATTGTGTAAATATCATCTGGATAGATGGAAAGAGGCCTTTATGATGCAAAATGGCTTGAAGATAAGTGGTAGGCTCACAAATTGGGCTACAAATGTACCTACCAATCTCATCAAGTTGTTATGTGTTGATTTTGTACAGATGACCTTGTTATTACTAATTATATTTTTAAGGAATTCATGGCCCATAAAAGATTTAGTTGAAGTTCTTCTATTTGAGAGGAACTACGTCCGCCCAAAGGGAATGCTCATTCACTAGTCTACAATTATTGCTCTTATGGTTTCTCTTAATTTCTGAAGGTCCTAAGATCAACTTGAGGGAGTTGAAAGCTATTGTTGAACGATTAATAGGATATTGATCAAATATGTTATGACACCATTAGCTTGATCATGTTGTTAATTTGAAGAGTATGATGGATTTGACCAAATTCAATGGATGTAGATGGTAACAAAAGCAATGGAAGATGTCATGTTGATTAAGGTTTTTGTATTTTGCCCCCCAAGTCATGCTCAGCCAGGACCAAGGAATGGACAATATTGACCAATATTAATGAACATTGAGGGTTTCACAGTATAAATCCTGGCTGAGACACTTTTTGCCAAAATATCGCTGACATTTGGCAACATTGTAATGGTGTTTTGAGATATTTTCATAATTTCTCACTCAACAGTTTTGCTGGGGAAAAGTTCACAAAATTTCCAAAATATATCTCTATAATCTCCATCATTTCTCCCAATATTCATAATTTCTTTCCATGTGGTACTGGTGAGTATCGGCTGGCTTTTTTTTTTCATCTCTTCCTATGCTATGTATAAGTCATTGTACTTCAAGAAATGAACACTGTATGATACTTTGTTGTTCAAATATATAGTCTGGTATTAGTATATAACTTATACAGGTCAATGAAACACACTTGTCATGGATGCAATCTTTTAATAATATTTACTTGAAATAATGTTTATCATTTGTATGAACAATTCCTAAAGTTTCATTTCAAATATTCTTGTGTTGGTAATAAATTTGCACAAAAAAAAAACTTCCTATAGTATATTTTTGTTGATATTTTTATGCATCTGAATGGCTGATGTTTTTGTTGATTACTTAATATCATTATTTTGATCATTGATGCAAAAAAGTTGGGTTTCAAGTTAATTAATGCAATAAACATGTCATATAAGAATGTTTCTATGAATTTGGTTGAAGTTGACTATGCCCACAAAAAAACTAAATCCTCCAATGCAGCATGTGTCGGAAACTTTTCATCTGAATCAATGGAGCCTAATTCTTTCAAAACATGGGGAATTACTGCAGGACAGTGCATAGCCTAAATCCTATCTTTTTAATTGGCCTAAAACAAGGCCATCCCTAATCTCTCTCTCTCTCTCTCTCTCTCTCTCTCTGTGCTCTTGCTTTAGCCAACTTGTAGTGGATGCCAATTGGATGAATTTCCTAGATATTCTCTGGTGGCTTCACTTAAGAGTCAAGAGGTTTCACTTTTGGAGATTATAGAAATTTTCATTTGATATTTTTCATGTGAGAGAAATCTCTATACTTTTGAGAAGTCAGACTCTTCTCTTGAAAGTGAGACTTTCTTTGGGTTTCGGGGGAGAATGGTCACAAGGCTGAGACTTAAAGGAATTGATAGAAAGGCACCACCAGGAGTGGAGACTGTGGCTTAATTTGACTCAACATGAGGAAACCCTTCAATTTGGGTGGTAAAGCTCCATCCAGATTGAATACTCTGCTGTTTGGTGGAATATCCCCTTCTTTCCCACTGTAATTTCTCTTTGTTCTGTAGAACTCTTGAACCAGTCTCTGTCATCTTGTTTACCATATGCACTTTGTATCTTCTAGCATTTGTGACATTCAAGTGGACGTAAGATGCTATTAAACCATTAAACATTTCTCAAGAAAAAGGAAGCCATAAAAATTTTCAAGAGTTTCAGATAAACTGTAGTTGTTTTTAGTTGATCATGTTGCTGAAATTTGCAATCTCAGTGATAAATGATAACCCACTAAATTAGAATGTTCCCGTTTCAGCTTGCTGTGGAATATGAGAGCAATGCATTGATTGTCAAGGTTGACACAGATGATGAGTACGAGTTTGCACGCGATATGCAAGTAAAGTTCTTCATATTCTTACTCCTCTTCCTCTCTTTTTGCAATTGTTTGCACTAGAATTCTGGACTGAAAACTCAGTGTCTGTTCGCATTGTAGTTAAACTCATTAAACCGGTTGATGTAATGGCAGCTATGCCAAACTCAGTCATTTTGGCTTAGTCTAGATGAATATGTTGCTTAAAATACAAGGACCCATCTAAAAGCTTATGTTCCTGACATATCTGGTTGAGTTTGAGTTTCCAGGCACATAATTCTGGACTGAAAACTCAGTGTCTGTTGCATTTTAGTTAAACTCATTAAACCGGTTGATGTAATGGCAGCTATGCCAAACTCAGTCATTTTGGCTTAGTCTAGATGAATATGTTGCTTAAAATACAAGGACCCATCTAAAAGCTTATGTTCCTGACATATCTGGTTGAGTTTGAGTTTCCAGGCACATAATTCTGGACTGAAAACTCAGTGTCTGTTTGCATTTTGGTTAAACTCATTAAACCGGTTCATGTAATGGCAGCTATGCCAAACTCAGTCATTTTGGCTTAGTCTAGATGAATATGTTGCTTAAAATACAAGGACCCATCTAAAAGCTTATGTTCCTGACATATCTGGTTGAGTTTGAGTTTCCAGGCACATGCTATAACCCATTTGAGATCTTTTTGGGACAGGTTCGAGGACTGCCAACATTATATTTCATCAGTCCAGATCCAACTAAGAATGCAATCCGAACTGAAGGGCTCATCCCAATACAGATGATGCGTGATATCATCGATAATGAAATGTGAAGAGGAAGTTCATTTCCCCTGCCACACAGATTAGGGAACTCTGTTCTAACTGATGTATCATATATTGATGTAATTCAGGGGACTTTCTCAACTCAAACTACCGCTTTGGAGTCACCAATTTTGTAGCTCGTGTACTATTTATGTGAATAATTGGAATGGTAGGGACCCCTTGGACGCAAGGCTATGTGCATTTGAACTTAAATGGCCCTCTCTGGTATAAAAAATGGAAGTGATCTTTCAAACATATGATTTCATTTTTTGAAGTAGAAAACGATGAATACTATACAAGTTTTAGATAGACATTTTCAGTGCTACTGCCCCTTTTTGGGCTGGTTATGCTTAAAACATGATCATGGATTTAGGCTATGTTTGGCTTGCAGAAACTACCAGGGAAAGAAAAAAAATGTTATGAGAATGATTTTCTCTCGTTGAACTCCCACTGTATCGCAACATGTCGATGATGGCTATGGCTCCCGATGTTAGCAGCCGCACTGGACCCTTGTATATTAGAAATGTTCACAAGGAAAGAGCGCAACGAAGTACATGCAGTATATGTAGTAAGTGCTAGAAGGTAAGCAAAAAAAAGAAAACAAAAACATAGGCGTTGTTGGGGAAGTGTTTTCAAAATCAGTTTTGAAAAATAATTTTTGTAGAACAAAAGTATGGAAATGTAAAATGTTTTTAACTTGTTTTTTATATTTTAAATATGCAAAAAAAGAAAACAAAAACATAGGTGTTGTTGGGGAAGTGTTTTCAAAATCAGTTTTGAAAAATAATTTTTGTAGAACAAAAGAATGGAAATGTAAAATGTTTTTAATTTGTTTTTTATATTTTAAGTATGCTTTTAAATTACTTTTATACATAATGTTTTAGTTTTAATCTTTCTTTATATTTGTATAATTATTTTTTAGAACAGTCATTGGAAAATAAAGTGAAAATAGTTAAAAACAATTAAAAGATATTATTTATAAAATATTGTATTTTTTGTTTTTAAGAATATAAATTTGTTTTAAAAAAACAATTACCAAACAAAACGGTATCTCTCTACTTACTTCAAAACAATCTCTTTCTTCTTATTGGAGTTAAACTAGTTAACAAAGTCTATTATGCTCATCAAGGTACATTCTACCCTATTCCAAAGATTAACCATAAAACAAGATTTGATTGTTTAGTCCAATTGTTCAATGTCTTCAAATGACCTCCTGTTTCTTTTCTTTTATAAAGTTCAAAACATATATAAGAAAACAACTGTCCAAACTTTTTTTGAATTCTTTCTTACAAAGTAACCTTGCCAACTCAAGAGGTTTATTCTTATTGAAGAGAATATCACTCAAGTCACATCAAGTAAAGAAAAAATCGGTTGTCACATAAATTTTGCTATGGAGCAATAAATGAGCATACAACCACTATATTCTTCTTCATCTTTGCATAGCTAATATTTAAATATTGACATTATTCATCCATAGGTAATATTTATTTGCCATTGTTCATGATTCTGAGCTTATCAAACATCAACATCCTTCCTTAAACAACTTCTCATGCAAGGAAACCCACCTTCATGGGTATCTAATCCAAACTATGTTTGTAGGAAAAGGGCTATCTTCTTTCTCGGGCTAAGGATAAGTAAAAAGATTTGATAGATAACTTGCCATAATTGGACTCTTCCAATCTATTCTATCATAGTCATCCTTCCTTATAGGCTAATTTATAACTTAAGTCATGAATCATCATAAGTCTTATCCACTGTGTAACCATACACATTAGTGCACTCACCATAGGAAACTCATTCCTATAACCAAGACCATCCATCCCTCTAATTAGGAAGTGGTGTACTACAATCTTTAATGGGTTGTCTAGAACCATAATTAGGTTGTGAACTAATCATCTATTTGCAAAGAACTCGTGACTTGGATCTTTTGTACAATTCCTAATGCACCTAAGTCACATATAATGCAAAAGACACGGGGTAGAGTGCCTATAAGGTATAATGTATAAAATTAGGATAGATAAAAGTGAACTGAAACTTTATTAATAAATAATAAAATCCAAAAGTTTATTACAATGTAAAATATCATGCTTTTAAGGGCTTTATCTTAACAAAACCAAACATGCACTAGGTGATAACCATAGCACCAAAATCAAATCAAAATCAGAACTACAAATCTCTAAACCAATCTCTAATCAACCCTCATCTGATGCATTACTCAAACTCTGCCACCAAAAATCCCTACACATAGATACATCCACGTGTGGGCAGGTATCCTAATCCAAGGATCTAGTTCTCATCCTACAGGGTACATGTGGCTCTAAAAGGTAGGATCAAAGGTACACTAGTAGGAGTGATCATACTTGTTGAAGATATGCAACCTCCTACACTTCTCTAAAGGGATGGGATACTTCCATGCAAGATGGTCACCTCCACAAACGTACTACCTCATAACCTAAGAAAGTTTCTTATAAGTGAAGGCTTCCTACTAGTTTATCTCTCCTTATGACTCCCACATTTTAACATTCTAAGGGTACATTGTGTGTGGGTATGGATGCATCCAACTATCCTGCTAAACCATAGTGGAAAAGTAAACACAATGGTCACACATGCATCTTAATCTAGTGTTAGGTTATATAGGTCTTCAAAGATCGGACTCCACGTAGTGGTGATGTGATGTTGATGATGTGACATGACTATCAAGGTGTGATGATGACATGGCATGACCACAATAATACGTGATGTGGCATGACCATAACAATGGGTGATGTGGCATGACCATAACAATGGGTAGTATGGCATCAATATTGAAGATGGCATGTTAGTGAATATTAGACAATGAGGTGGCGGCGTTGATGAAGTGGCTTTGGCATCGAACAAGTGGTACTAGAGTCAATGGTGTCGGTGTGGCGCAGGTCCAATGGTGGCATGACAACTTTCAAATCTCGTATAACCCAAAGCTAAATCCTACTCCTAATCACTAGCTTGGTTGAAGAGCAAACATAGTACAAAGAAATGGTTGTTTGCGACCAAACAATACAACCCAATTGAATGAGGAAAATAGCAATAAAATGAAAAATACATAGAAGTGTCTTAAATACATCCAAAAATATGAGGATAAGGAAAGGGTCAATCGAGCTATGTGAATTGGAGCAGGGAAATGAATGTGTGTCCCATACAGATAAAAAAGTCATGAACCAAGTAGAAGAAGGGTAGTCATGCAAAGCATATATCTATATATATATACAAGCATGAGCAGATATGTTTAAGCACAAATGATAATAAGAAGTAATATACAATAAGGCACATGAAATATTTAGATACAAAATAATCATCGTGTCAAACTCTCACATACCCCTAAAACATACATGAATGTAACAAAAGCACAATGAGAGGGCATCCACTGATTAACCAATCAAATAACATGTTTCTCTCAACTCAAGTTCAAGCTTGACTTTCTAAACATCCCCAGTGGAGTTGTCATTTTGTAAACTCATATTTTTTATGTGCGTTTCCACTTGATGGCTAGACTAACTTTATTGTAAAAAATTTATTTCTTGAAAAGTTAGAGTTATCACTTGTTTTTGTTTATTTTTAAAAAGGAAACAAAATAAGAAATCAAACACTAGTATGACTTATTTTTTAAAGGAAAAACATATCTATGAATACCAAGTCAAGTCCAAATTAGTAAGTCGAGTTACTAGGAAGGTATCACAAAGGTAACATCTCTTTAAGCCCTAAAAAAAAGTCTCTACTAAACAAGTTAATAGAATTATGAAAATTAATTAATTAATCATTAATATAAAAAATGACATAAATCAATATACAATAAGACAATGATAGAAATAGACAATGACAAGAGAATTTTGATTTATTAAATTGATTTAATTTTTTTTCAAAAAGTACATTTTCAAGAAATTCCAAAGAGTTTATTTAATTAAAAATAATTTCAAATTAAGAACTTTAATTTATTCATTCAAAAAAAAAAAATTCTATTCTCAAGAAAGTTGTTTGCAGTTATTACTATTAAAAAAAACTTATTAAATGCAATTTTATATAAAAAAAAAGTTTCAATTTAATTTTATTTATAAGAAAAATAATTTTTATTTTTTTATGCTAGAAAAAGAATGAATGTTTACCATTTAAGAAAAGTGATTTTTACAATTTTTTTAAAAAAATGATTTTTTATAAATTTATTTATAAAAAATATTTCAGTCCCTTTTTATATTTGTTAAGAATGATTTTTTATTATTTTTACAATACTTTTACAATTTTATTGACAAAGGGATTAAAATTCAATTCAATTTCATTGCTAAAAATAATTTTTAATAAGAAAATGATTTTTTTTTATACCAAAAATAATTAATTATTTGATTTTATAAAAAATATATATTAAATATCTCTATTTGATTGAAGAAAAGGTCATTCAATTCTAATAAAAGAACTTTATACATTATCTTGATTCTAAAAAAAGATATTTCAAATTTATGACTTTTTAAAGGTTTCAAATTTATTTTAAAAAAATATTAGAAAATATTTTTATCCTAATTTATTTATAAAAAAAAAGATTTCCATAATTTTATTCACAAAATATTCCATTTTGATTTTTGTTTAAAAAAAGAAGTTTAATTTTCTTTAATAAAAAAAATCCCAATATTATCTAATAACAGGAAATGAAAAGAAGCAACAAAAGAACAAACAATTAGACCAAAAGAATTACAGAATCTGAAGTGAATGAAAGAAACGAAGAGAGACCGTAGCAAATGCAAAAACGGAAAGAAAATACAGAGAGATCCCTAGAGTTCTAGAGAGTCGTCCTCCCTTTCTATTCCTCCCCTTCAACAAGTGGGGAAAAAGAAACAAGTAGAAGAAGGCAAATGCAATTACATAAGAGCAAAATCAGTGGGAAGAAAGTCAAGAGTCGTCTCAGACTCCCAGCTGCGTAGGAAAAGGAGAAAGCAATAAGGAGGCACGCCTTCCCCCGACAATTTGAGCTCGCCACGATCATCTACATAAGTGGGAAATCATTTTTTTGATTTAACTAACTTGTTAGTTGACAGTTTAATACTAAAAGTAGAGTATTTAGTCTCATATTTTCTATGAACCAGCCCCCCTTGGTGCGCTCTCCATCGTCCACACCACGTGGACCCTCGCCACTATGGCTTGACTTCTGCGCATGGATTCGATTCACTTTTATGGTACAATATCTTCTTCTTTTTCTTTTTTTATTTATCTTTTGTCAACAATATCAATACTTCAGAGTTGCAGAGACCTCCCTTAAAACCCTTTGGTTCCTACAGCCCATTATTCAGAGCTAGCTTTCAAACAAAGAATCATGGCTGGTTTTGTTGGGGAAGCTGTTTTGTCTGTTTTCATCGAGAAGCTGGCTGACATGGTCACCTCCCCTGAGCTCTGGAATTTCGCTAGTGAAGAGCTTGTCCACTCTGAGCTCAACAAGTGGAAGACAATTTTGATGAAGATCTATGCAGTCCTCCATGACGCAGAGGAGAAGCAAATGACGAACCCCCGGGTGAAGATGTGGCTTGACGAGCTTGGAGATTTGGCTTATGATGTGGAGGACATCTTGGACGGCTTTGCCACTGAATCTTTGCGACGCAATTTGATGGCAGAAACTCATCCTTCCGGTACTGAACGTAGCACAAGTAAGTTATGGAGCCTCATCCCTTCTTGTTGTACTAGTTTCACTCCGAATGCTATTAAGTTTAATGCAGAGATGTTGTCCAAGATCAAGATGATCACTACCAGTTTACAAGAAATTTCTGCACAAAAAAGTGATCTCCATTTAACGGAGAATATTTCTGGGGAGAGGTCTACCAAAACAAGGGAAATACTACCCACCACTTCTTTAGTTGATGAATCCCGTGTTTATGGTAGGGAAACAGATAAAGAAGCCATAGCCAATTTGTTGCTCAGGGATGATCCATCTACTGATGAAATCTGCGTAATTCCTGTTGTCGGTATGGCCGGTATTGGCAAAACTACTCTCACTCAACTTGCATTCAACGATGATGAAGTAAAGGATCATTTTGATTTGAGAGTTTGGGTCTATGTTTCTGATGATTTTGATGTCTTGAAGATAACGAAAACGATTTTACAATCAGTTTCTCTGGCTACTCAGAATGTTGATGATCTTAATTTGCTTCAGATGGAATTAAGGGAGAAACTTTCTGGGCAGAAATTTCTTCTTATCCTAGACGATGTTTGGAATGAGAGCTATGATTCATGGGATCTTTTGTGCATGCCAATGAGATCAGGGGCACCGGGCAGTAAGCTTATTGTCACAACTCGTAATGAAGGAGTTGTATCAATCACTGGAACTCGTCCAGCTTATTGTCTTCAGGAGTTATCATACGAAGATTGTTTATTTGTATTCACTCAACAAGCATTAAGGAGAAGTAACTTTGATGCCCATTCACACTTGAAAGAAGTTGGTGAGGAAATAGTGAGAAGGTGTAAGGGCTTGCCTTTGGCAGCAAAGGCCCTTGGTGGCATGTTGCGCAACCAAGTAAGTCATGATGCATGGGAAAATATTTTAACAAGCAAGATATGGGATCTACCCCAAGACAAAAGTCGCGTTCTTCCTGCTCTCAAGTTAAGCTACAATCATCTCCCATCTCATCTGAGGAAGTGTTTTGCCTATTGCTCGATATTTCCGAAAGGCTATGAATTCGACAAAGATGAATTAGTCCAATTATGGATGGCTGAGGGTTTTTTCGAACAAACAAAGGAAGCAGAAGACTTAGGTTCTAAATACTTCTATGATTTATTGTCAAGGTCATTTTTTCAACAATCTAATCACGATTCATCTCGATTTGTGATGCATGACCTAATCAATGATCTTGCTCAATATGTGGCAGGAGAAATATCCTTCAACTTGGAGGGTATGTCGGTGAATAATAAACAACACTCCATTTTTAAAAAGGTTCGTCATTCATCTTTCAACCGCCAAGAGTATGAGAAGTTTGAAAGATTCAAAACCTTTCATAAGATGAAGTGTTTGCGAACACTGGTCGCATTGCCATTGAATGCATTTTCTAGATATCACTTCATCCCAAGTAAGGTACTAGATGACCTCATAAAGCAATTTAAATGTTTACGTGTATTATCTTTAAGTGGCTATTACATAAGTGGAGAGCTACCACATTCGATTGGTGATTTGAGACATTTACGTTATCTCAATTTGTCAAACTCTTCAATAAAAATGCTACCTGACTCAGTGGGTCATCTTTATAATCTAGAGACATTGATATTATCAGATTGTTGGAGACTCACTAAGTTGCCTATTGTGATTGGAGACCTAATCAACCTTCGGCATATTGATATTTCTGGTACAAGTCAACTACAAGAGATGCCTTCCGAGATCAGCAACCTAACAAATTTGCAAACATTATCGAAATATATTGTGGGCGAAAATAATAGTTTGAGAATAAGAGAATTGAAGAACTTGCAGGATCTTCGAGGAAAGCTTTCCATTTCAGGGTTGCATAATGTGGTGGATAGTCAAGATGCGGTGGATGCTAAGTTAGAAGAAAAGCACAACATTGAAGAGTTGACGATGGAATGGGGCAGTGATTTTGTTAAGTCACGAAATGAAATGAACGAGATGAATGTTTTGGAGGGGCTACGACCACCTAGAAACTTGAAAAAGCTCACAGTGGCATCTTATGGTGGATCAACATTTTCAGGTTGGATAAGGGACCCCTCATTCCCATCAATGACACAATTAATTCTAAAGAATTGCAAGAGATGCACCTCATTACCATCTCTCGGCAAATTATCCTTCCTCAAGACCTTGCATATCGAGGGGATGAGTGAAATTAGAACCATAGATGTGGAGTTCTATGGAGGGGTTGTCCAGCCTTTGCCATCCCTGGAGCTTCTCAAGTTTGAGGATATGCTGAAATGGGAGGACTGGTTTTTTCCTGATGCAGTTGAAGGAGTTGAATTATTTCCACGCCTTAGAGAGCTTACCATAAGAAACTGCTCAAAGTTGGTTAAACAGTTGCCTGATCGCCTGCCATCCTTGGTGAAACTGGACATCTCTAATTGTCAAAATCTGGCAGTTCCTTTCTTAAGATTTGCATCTCTTGGTGAACTAGAGATAGACGAATGCAAGGAGATGGTGTTGAGAAGTGGGGTGGTTGCAGATAGTGGGGATCAAATGACATCTAGGTGGGTTTACAGTGGTCTTCAAAGTGCAGTGTTTGAACGCTGTGACTGGCTTGTATCATTGGATGACCAAAGACTGCCTTGCAATCTGAAAATGTTGAAGATAGTCGACTGTGTTAACCTCAAGAGCCTGCAAAATGGATTGCAAAGTCTCACTTGTCTTGAAGAGCTGGAAATAGTGGGATGCCGCGCACTGGACTCATTTCGAGAGATAGATTTGCCACCCAGGCTGAGACGTCTTGTGCTGCAGAGATGCAGCAGTCTCAGGTGGCTGCCCCATAACTACAGCTCTTGTCCCCTTGAATCCCTGGAGATCAGGTTTTGTCCATCTCTCGCCGGCTTTCCAAGTGGTGAGCTACCGACCACACTCAAGCAACTGACTGTTGCAGATTGTATGCGTCTAAGGTCTCTACCAGATGGAATGATGCACCCCAATTCCACCCACAGCAACAACGCTTGTTGCCTTCAAATATTGAGGATACATGATTGCCAGTCTCTCGTGTCCTTCCCAAGAGGGGAGTTATCCTCCACTTTGAAGCGGCTTGAGATTCAGCATTGCTCCAACTTGGAGTCAGTATCAAAGAAAATGTCGCCCAGCAGTAGAGCTCTTGAGTATTTAGAGATGAGGAGTTATCCCAATCTGAAAATCCTGCCACAATGCCTTCACAACGTCAAGCAGCTCAACATAGAAGACTGTGGAGGTCTGGAGGGGTTTCCAGAAAGAGGGTTGTCCGCCCCCAACCTCAGAGAGCTTCGTATTTGGAGATGTCAGAATCTCAAGTGCTTGCCGCATCAAATGAAAAACCTCACATCCCTTCAGTTTCTCAACATAGGGCATTCTCCGAGAGTGGATTCCTTCCCGGAAGGGGGTTTGCCCCCCACCCTAAAATTTCTTTCAGTTGTAAATTACAAGAATCTGAAGACGCCCATATCTGAGTGGGGCCTCCACACCCTCACCTCTCTTTCAACATTGAAGATTTGGGGAATGTTTGCAGACAAGGCTTCCCTTTGGGACGATGAATTTCTTTTCCCTACATCTCTCACCAACCTTCATATCAGCCACATGGAATCCCTGGCCTCCCTGGACCTCAACAGCATCATCTCTCTTCAACACCTATATATCGGTTCCTGTCCTAAGCTCCACTCCTTGACACTGCGGGATACAACACTTGCAAGTCTTGAAATCATTGACTGTCCTCTTCTTCAGAAAACAAATTTTCCCTTCAGTGCCCACATCCCCAAATTCAGAATGAGTGGCAGGGTAATGTATTCTACGGGTGCTGGAAAAGAAATGAAAGCAGAAAGCCATTCAACTCTTTCCATGCATTCTCCAATCAGGTACAACCTGGTTTTCACTTCTCTTTCTTTTTTTCCTTTTTTTATAAGTTTTTTTTTTTTTTTTTCATATTTTTAATATTATTATCTTAGAAGTATATCTAATGGAATTAGATATGGATACCCAGATGTGAATTTCCATTCAAAAGTTAGAATTTTTTAGTAGTGGAAAAAAAATGTATTTTTGAAAATTGGAACATTTCTTTAACCAAGTTTAAGAATCATTTTGATTCTTAAACTTCTCTAGGAGAAGAGGAAAGAAGTGAACATATATTGGTAGTCAGTGAATCTTAAGCCAACCATGGCAGCAAGGGGCTAAAGCTGGTATTGAATGAAAGAATGAGGAATGTTGTATTGCTTTTCCAAATAGCTGCATGCTTCACCATTTCTAATTTTACAAATATTTACATTGTTTCTTACTCCAATTTCTATCTGAAAAGAGCTCATGTCTATAAATAATATTTGTGAAGTTCTCTCTGTTTTTTCCTTGCTAACTGGACTGCCAATTTTCATTGCACATTCACAGGGATCTGGCTTAATAAGGATATGGAAAGTAGTGCACAAGGAAAAAAGAAGAAAGAGAGAGATGAGACATGATCCATTCTCTTGATGTATAGGTGACCTTGGCTTGGCTGCAGTTCTTAATTGGGGGTTTGGGGGTTTTCTATTAAATTTGTGATTCCCTTTTTAGTACCTCTGGTTCTGGGTGAGCATAATTACTTCTACTTTTCTATTAATTCTAATGTAATTTTGTCTTTGTATAAACAACACATACAGCAGCATCCTGCCCTGCCTAATTGGTATATTACTTCTATGTTTCAGATTAAGGAAACTTATATGACATTCTCTTCCACCTTCAACAGAATCATGGCCTCCAAATTTCTCCATTTTATGTGTTTCCAATTCTTCTTACATGCAATATGACGGATCATTCTTCCTAAGAATTCTTCTTTCTCTAGTCAAGAAATGAAAGCAAACAAATAGGTATGTCTGCTCATTTAGGATACCTGGCTTCCAATTTCTTTGATAAAAATATCAGTTTCAATTTTAGAAAATAACAGAAATTTCTTCTCAACATGTGGGAAGGAAAAAAAAGGTGAATATTAAATGTAAAACTTCCTAATCATTAACTGCTGCCTATTCACATGCAGCTATGTTCTTCATTTCTTGACTGCAATCATGGCTTGGTATTTCCTCTTAAATGTTTTGTTTTCCTTGTTGCTGTTGTCCATAATCCTCCATTCCACAGATGCATAATTTTCAAGATTTAAGAGCCTGGGAAGTTCTATCATCTTTTGCAGTATTGTGGATGGTCACTTCAGCCAATAAATACTATTTCACGGCCAACTCTGGTAAGGCATCTTTTTTCGTTTTAAGTTTCTTTATAGAGTTTGCCATTTTGAGCATAAAAGCACATATAAAGCCTAAAATATTGATCTTTATAAATGTGCATTACATTTGTAAATCTTTGAAACTGGCATCGAATTTCTTAGATGTTCAGTGAATGCATATGTTGCATTAAGAAAATGGCAATAGCTGCAGTCTTACGCAGATTTTGAGGTTTATTAATAAGATTATAATACAATATGTTGTGATCATTTGGTTGCTTCAGTTCCAAAGGTTCTAGCAAGCTGGTTTTAGTGTTGAAAAATGGCATCCTATTTCTTATCCAATGTATGTTTAAGGCCATCAACCTAAAGAGGTGGTTTTTTTCATTTTTGGAAATTTTAATTCAAGTTGTAGATTTGGTTAGTTCAAATGGGGTTGTTGCTTCAACCTAATATCACCTTTCATCATAGACTGCAGGAATATCAAGCCCCTGCCAAGGGGGGGATGCATAAACTCACCTCTCTTCAAAATTTCACCACTGTTAAGAGAGTATGTGTGTGCTTCCTCTTAATTATAATCTATTCATAGATTAATAGAATACTGAGTTAGGATTTCCATCCATGTGGCTCCAGAGCCTTACCTTGTGCCAAAGGAAGGGCTGTTGATGGCTACACTTCCAAATACAGAAATTCAGTGTTTTGTCTTCTAAAACAATTATTCTTGAAGGCCAAAAAGGAAAAGACTAGTCCAACATAGTGCGCATCCCAGCATAGAGCTAGCTTTTCCTATATGAATAAACTCATATTGAATTTTATTTTTATATATATCACAAAAATGGAAGCAGAGTCCCTCTCATTCATAAAAGACAATTGTTATGAACTTGATGCAATTTTCTACTTTTGACACTATTGAAATACAAGGTTGTACTTTGATACCATTGCAATTCTCTGTTCAGGTTTGTCAAACGAAAGGGCTGCCTGCTACACTCTCAATGCTTAAAATCAAGAAATTTCTTACTCTCAAAACTGGTGGTAAGAATGTGGGGAGGTGACATCTTTGTAGGAGAGCAGGTTTTGATTAGATTGCCTTGGTGGTCTTGAAAGTATAGAAATCTGGCAGTGCCATGGACTTGTATTCTTGGAGGAGCAAGGGCTGCCTCACAATCTTAAATATTTGAAACCAGAAAACTGTGCTAACCAGGAGAAGCAGAAGACTCTACAGTTTGGCCTCCAACCTTGCACCACTTTCTATCAGAGATTGTGTGAATCTGAAGCTGCCATTATCGGAGTAGGGCTTCCACAGGCTCACTTCTCTTTCACCATTATATATTTCTGGCCTATGTCCAGGTCTGGCTTCTCCATCAGATGATGACTGTCTTTTTCCTACCACTCTGAGCAAATTTCGATTAGTAAACTGGATTTCATCTCATCTCCGTCTTTCAAAAACCTCCTTTCTCTTGAAAGTATATCCATCTATAGTTGCCCTAAGCTCCAGTCCAAAGGGATTCCTGAAACACTTCCAAGACTTGAGGTAAGGGACTGTTAACAATGTTCCAAGATGAATTCCATGTTTCCTACATGGAAAAAAAAAAAAAAAAGTTCAATCAGGTACGGCTATTTGCAACTCAATCCCAATTCCAGATTGTCCTCTCATGAATAGATGGCTTTAGCAACTGTTGCTAATTGGCATTTTCTCTTAACTTGCTGGCCTCAGTTCCACTGAAGCCTGGTTAGTTCTACTGTTCTATTGAATTTGCTTATGATTTCATGTTCTTAATAAATAGAATAAACCTAAAGCTAAAACTTTGTTTAGACTCTTTTGATATGCTTAACTGGCCTGTTCTTATTTATTTCAGATCAAGACATTCCACATCCATTTCCTGCCACCAGATATTCATCATATGGGCTGCTTAAAATGAAGGCAATGATATCTCTTCCCCTCTTTTCAATAAGGCAACCTTCCCGTTCACAATGTGCAGCTCTTGTTTTCGTTGCCCTAATACTGAGTTCATTTTCAGATAAAGAATGGAAGTTTCTTCTCTACATTCAGGAAAGAAAGAATAAAAGGAAGATGTAGGTGAAATCCAAAAGTTTCAAAAATCAAGCAACATATTTGCATGTCAGTATGTTCTTGACCTCAATAATTCTTGATCATCTGTTTCTTTTCTGCTATTATAAAAATGATCAATAAGACTGAAGATTGTCAAGCATGAATATGTCACTTTGAGTTATATATTGATTTTATTTATTTATTTATTTATTTATTGAAATGTTTCATAATATCAACATGTTTTTAATCAATTTTCATTTCTTCTATTCTCAGAAAAAAAAGAATTCTCATTTCTGCTGCCAAATAGACCCTTATATAAGTTTAGCATTCAGCATCACTCATCCAAGATTTCCCTCTTCTTTCTTCTTTTGTGTTTGAAATCAGCTGGAAAATAAATGTCATCAAAGTATAGGGGTGCTCAATGCATTGCTGCATACACTTGAAAGAGACCAATCTTACCTTCCTCAAGGTCTTTCTCTCAATCCATATCTTTCTCACATAGCAGTAGACTTAGGAAGCAGATTGATTGCTAGTGATGACATGGTGGTTTGGTTTATATGTAACAATAAACAGGTCCATGATGCCGGTCAAATGGTCCCCATGGATCAGCCCTGAGCTGCACTAGAGATAACTAAAGAGGTGGATTAAAGACAAACTTCCTCAAAAACCCATGCATGGCTGAATCAAAAGAGCCAGAAATCTTGTCTTATGTTAGGCACAGTTGAATACTTTGTCCATGTTGAACATTGTATGCTGTCCTGGAATTCTCAGTATGCTTGTAAATATTTACCCACAGCCCACAACCACAAATTCTGGACCCAACAATTGATGATGTAATAAAAATTTCTTTTGGGAATAAGAATGCATGCAGCCTGTGTATTTTATTCCTCTTTCTTGTTATCTTATTGTTTGGTGTACTTGTGGGCTTATTCCTTTGATTTGGGTTTGAAGTTTAATACAAATGTAAACTGTCATTGCTGCTAAAAGCCTATTGTTTTCTTGCTGTTTCTTTCTTCCTTCTCTGTATTTTACTTTTGGACTTGCAAAATACAAGTCAATCCTTTAGATAATTGTTGTAAGTGTGACATTATAAATATATTATTAAAATTTAAAATAAAAGATTTTATATATTTAAAAAGACATATTCAATGACAAAATAAAATCTTATTATTTAACTTCATCCTAGTTTAGGTGTTATATATTCTAATATATTTGAAATTAGAGATATTTAGTTAAAAGACTTCAAATACTTTTGAAATTGGAAAAATAATTTCTCTTATTTCTTCTTTAAAAAAATGACCCATTTTGGGCATTATTGGCTTTCTTTATTTCCTCAAAAATGACATTTCTCTCTCAAGAATTCCCCCCCATTTCTCATATCTAACTCTCTCACTTCTTCCAATAAAGCTCAAACCTATAATAAAGATCAACGGTTAAAGATCAGCTACAACTCTCTCATCTTTCTCTCTTCTTTAACATCCTTCATCTTTCTATTTATTTTTTGTTAGGGTTTTTACGATTGTTTTTTGCAATGATTTTTTTGTTGAGATTTTTTTAGTTGTCTTTAGTTGCAATTTCTCGTTTTTTTTTTTACTGGAATTTTCTCAAATAGAATTTTGTTAGAGTTTTGTACGGTTGGATTTTATTGGGGATTTTGCATATATATATATATATATATATATATATATATATATATATATTTACAATCTAATATTTAAATCTAGATAAATATACTAATTAAGAACTTAATCTTGATCAACCTTTTTGGAGATAAAATGGAAGTTTAACCCTAATTAAGTTCTTTTTAAATAAAACTCAATAACACTATAGTTTAAGTCATTATAATCAAGTTCTTTGTCTGTGAAAAAAAAACCTTTAATTTAGTTAAATTATAATCAAGTTCTTTGTCGGTGACAAAAAACCTTAAATTTAGTTAAATTATTCGCAAATGAAACTTAATCATGGTATAATTTAGGTTATCATTATGATTGAAAACTTAACTCTAGTTAAGTTTTTTATAAACCAAACTTAATTTTTGTAGTTCAAGTGAACATTCTTAATGAGAAATTAACCTTTGTTAAATTTGTAAAAATAAAATTTAATCTAGATAAACATCTCGAATGAGAATGATAATGAGTTGTTTGAGAAATAAAATAGTTATGAAAAAGAAAAAAAAAGTGAAAAAAAATATCAATGTGTTGAAACAGTGAAATGAATAGAATGAAGAAAATAAGTGGGAAGATTATATATTTTTAGGTAAACAAAATAAAGAGGGTAAAAGCATCAAAAAAGGGTAATTTCTCAATAAAATTAAAAGGGGAGATCAATTTTACTATTTGATAGTTATTTTAACTTATGTGTCCAAACCAAATAACGCTAAAAATTATTATATTCTTTTAACTTAAATTATTTTCATGTTATTGTCTTACGTGCAAATATTTGTATTTAGGGTTATTTAATTAAATAGGACATTGAAAATGTAAATTTGGAAGATAACTTTCATATGTTAAAAACATGAAATATAATCTCTGTTGGACAGAAATATTCTTCAACAATTTTTTAATCTTTATCTCACATCAAGCAATTTTTAGATTTTTTTTTTTTTAAAGTTAAAGGTAATAGGACATTGGAAATGTAAATTTGAAAAAATAATCTTTTATATGCTAAAAACATGAAATATAATCTCTTTTGAATAACAATACTCTTTTACTATTTTTTTAATCTCTATCTCATATCAAATAATTTTTAGATAAAAAAAAAAAGTCAAAAGTAAAAATGTAAAAAAAAAAGGTTATATGTGCAATTTTCAATACATAGAAGTTATTTCCCTAAATATGGTTATCTTGTCCCTTTTGAATCAAATATTTTTTGTATTTATTTAAAAGGATTAAAATAGTCCATTGTATTAAAATATTTCATATATACAAGGATCTAGACTAATTCAATAGGATGGGAAAAAAATGGATAAAGTATGTAGCTAGTTTTGAGAAAACTAGTTGAGTAAAGCTAGTTCAACATTGGTTTAACCCAAGATAGGGCCAAAGTGTGACCTAAAATGGAAATAGCCCTAGTTAATAGTTCAATTCTTAAAACAACCTATCAAGTTCAATTATTAAAATACTATGAAATAATTTGTTGTAACTCATATATGATATATTTAAAAGCCGAATTGGCTCAAAGTAGATTTATTTTTTCATTTTCTTGGACTTCTCTTTCAGTCTCCATTTTGAATTCAAAATTTCAAAGTTTTTATGGTTACAACAATTCGATTACAAGCTCTCACAACTTCGGAGTCAACACTAAATTCCAAGTCAAACAATTTTTAGTCTTATTTCCTAGGGTGAACACTAAATCCCAACATAATAATCCTTGAGGCCAAATACAATCCCCAACTTGCTCCTTTAAGTCATCATTTTAGAGGAGTAATGTCATTGCAAAGCTAACCAATCCCCTCCTAATATGATGCTCTTATGACTTAAATCTATGACTTGACTTTGATACCACTTGTTATGATCGAGATATTAGTAATCTCATCTCATCAAATAATAAAATAATTTTTAATAAGATCAAGTTAATCCTTTTAATCCTTTCCATATGGTTTGAGTCACTCTCAATCAACTATAAGCTAATACAATCCAAACGAAAATGTCAAATCCCCAACCAAAACAATCTTGCAATCTCAGTCTTACTTCTTAGGGCTAAAACAAATTGTAAGTTAGCATAATTTTAGACTTATTTCTTGAGTCAATATCAAATCCCAAGCCAACACAATCTTGGATTACTTTTTAACTCAAATATTAAGGCTAGCACAACCCCTCGATTAGAATCCCAAGCTTACTTCTTAAGCCATCATTTTTAAGGTAACAATATTGTTGCAAGTATAACAAAATCTTGAGGCCAATAAGCCTACTTCCTGAGGTTAATTAACATCAAATACCAAGACAACATAATCTCAAGTTTATTTCTTAAAGTCAAGATCAAACTTACCTTTTTAAGTCATAATTTCCAAGGTAATGTTACTATGCCAACACCAAATCTCAAGTCAATAGAATCTTAGGGCTAACATCCTTCATAGGCCAAACGCAATCTCAAACTTACTTCTTAAGCCATCATTTGTCAAAGAGTGAAAAAATCAATAGACTTTTCGATGTCAACACTTCTTGAGATATTATTTCTTGAGAAATGACTTTATTGCAAATCTAACACAATTCTAAAGCCAACACTAGATCCCAAGCATACCAAATCCCTAAGGCTAGCTTCTTGTCAACATTAAATCTCGAGCTAATACAATTTTGAGGCTAGCACAATCCTGATCTTACACCTTAAGCTGCATTTCCCAAAAAGTGTTGTTCATTCACATCTAACACTATTAAGGCCCATAGCAAATCTCAAGTAATAAAACTCCTAAAGTTAACATCTTAAGCCATCATTTCTTAAGGACCATCTAATTCCTTTTGTCCATTTCCTTACCTATTCTTCAATTTATTTGAGAAAGAAATGAGAGTTGTTTCTCATTGTGATTTGATTACGAAGTGTTGTCTAATCATAAAATGGGTTAATCAAATTGACCACATTGGTAACAGTCAATAAAGCCATGGGAATGGTTAGGATTGGCATTTAGGGTTTGTTCATCATCGAATTAACCTCGATTATCTTGTCTTGGTTATGAAGCGTTTCTTTATTGTGTTTATCAAATTGGTTATAGCTTTGATACCACTTGTTATGATTTAGACATTAGTCATCTCCTTTATTACAACCTTTAAAAAAATGGTGGGTTGATCTCTTTACACGACCTTCCTCTATAACATAGGACAGGATAGTTAGAGTGGGAAGTTGATTTGGCCAACCCCTTTGACAGTCAAGTTGGTTATGGGCTATTAATGAAAGAGATAATAGATACATATTATATATATATATATATAGGCCTCTAAAATTTTGTACCTTGGCTTACTCTAGTTAGGTTTTTATAATGCCTTGGTCCCACTAATTTGGTAAGTTTAACCACGTCAGTTATTAAGTGACCCACATCATCCCATACCTTATTAATGCATTGTTTAGAGGTGTAAAGTTCCATATATGCCACAATTATGGGGTTTGGATTCAATCAAATTTAAAATCACTTTTGTCACATTGAATATTGTGATCACTAGTTTAAACATTGCCTTAGGATGACATAGTAGTTCTATAGGCATCAACCTTAAATAATCCAATCCTACTCTTATTTGTGCCTCTTAGAATAACACATGTCACTTGGTTTGGGCAATATTACAATTTCCTTCCCCCTTCTCTCATTCTCCTTCCATTCCTTTCCCCTTGAACAAGTCATGAATAAGAAAATCAATGGAAATTTGATGATAAGCACAAATTCTAAGAGACTTGATAAAGACTACATAGTAATTACTCCGACTTCAAGTACACTAATGGTCATTTCTGAGTATCCATATAAGCTACCTCTTTTATTTCCATTTTTTGTCTTCTGTTTTATTTTCTAGTTTCATTCTTTGGATTATTAGTTTTTTATTTTTCTTCATTTTGTTTTCTTCTGCTTTTTCTTTTTCCTTCAAGGTAGAATGCTAGATGCTACCTTTTTAGCTTACAACTACCATATCCTTGTACGTATGAGGGTTTTTGGCCTATTCCACAAGCATAAACTATAATTCTACATTCTAAAAAATATTATGTCTGTAGTGCATCTAAAAATAAGCCTTCTTCAACCACTACTACCACTTTTATGACATTTTTTTACTTTTTTGAAGGTGTCAATTCAACATTTCAATGCTAACATTGTCAGTATTTTGATGGTGATCACAATAAAAATCCTAACCCTAGGATATTTTATTATGATCAAGGAATTTTTTTTTTTATGCCATGTCAAATGACACAATATTGAGACCTAGTGTATTTCCTGCAAATGACAGGGCTTAGAGCTTGGTTTTTGAAATCCTTAACTCCAGGAAAAGATGAGAGGATTGAGACATTTTCCTAGTCGAAAGAGGTTACGAGAAGCTAAACAAGCCAACATCCTACGCCTTTATCAGAGGGCAAAAATGGTATAATGATCTTTTTATCTTTTTTCATTTTGCTTCTATTATTGTTATCTTAGTTACCCTTTTTAGGTTTTCTTTTTTATTTTGTAAACCCTAGGGGTTAGCAAAAAAGCAAAAAACTTACTTAACTAGTGATCGATTAAGAGGGTATGTTGAGTGATTAGTTTTAGTACATCATCATACTATTTAGTGCTTAAGTCAAGGCTTATTGACCACTTGTACTTTGACCATTTACGACTTTCTTTCTTTAAGCTCTAAGAAGTTTGTTTCTCACTTCCATAATGGGGTGTTGATCTCTAACCTATTAGAGGCTCTTTGGGTATGATGCAATCTCCACCTCGAAAGAGGAAAGTTGAAACAAAGCAAGCTCTAGAGCCAAATAAGGAACCTTTCACTCAAACTTAAGAATGAGTTCTCCTAAATGGACTATTCTTAGGATGGATAAGGCATTTTTCTACTATATTTCCATTTTTCCTAAAGGCATCATCCCAAATGGCTCCCAAGAAAACTCTTTATCTTTTTTTTTTTCTTTTTTTTTTCTCTCTCTCTCTCTTTGCCCCTCCACCCACCCCCCCTCCTTAGCTCCTCTCTAGTGATCATTCTCGACATTAAGGAATATCTTATTTTGGAAAACTATGTGTTACCTCTTAGGAATTTTCACTCAAGTGGGAGGGAAACTTCAACCTATTCTAAGGTTAGGAAAAAAAAACCTTTGTCTACCCTAATAAGACTTGAATTATATAAGGAAAAGATTTCCCTTTGTCGCTTAGGCCCTCTAGATATCATTCTAAAGATAGAAACAATCATATCAATGTTATTTATGATGTTGAGGAGCAATATTTGGTGATTGGGTCAACCAACTTAAAAATAAAGGTTAGTGATCCAACTATTGGGAAACCTTAGATTACTATATTCCCAAGTCCTAGATCATTAAGGTACATGTAATCCTATCTTAGATTTTTATATCTAAGCACAATGGGAAACTTTAGTATTTAAAAACCAAAACCAAAGCAAAGATCTCAAAAAGTTATCATACTTGCAATTTGAATGTTCCTAGATTGATTCAAATCGGTGTACAATGCTCCATAGGTATAGAAGATCTTGTAACTCAATGGTCATCCACCCGATGACTCATTTTTGAGTCAATGCACTAAGATGGTGGAGATCTCAAGTTTGGTAACTATGGTTCTCTCTCTAGACTACAAGAAAAGAATGGCAAGACTTGAAACCTTAACCCTTAAAAGAGTAATTATAGGCTTCTTACTAAGCTTAAATTACTTGAGTCCACCATGAGTTTGGGTCACTTAGTCTAACCCAAAAAAATTGCTAATTGATTAATTAACTTAATAAGATTCCAATTAATCAATTAGCCTAATCCAAAGATATCGTTCACTTTTCTTTGTTCAACCTTATGAAATTACCAAAACGATTTTATGCACATAAATGAACTAAAAACTTATCCAATCCTTGTAAACCATGTCATCAAGGAATATAAAATCAAACAGGGACCATTAGGACCCATAAGATAATACTAGCTCACTCAACATCCCATTCTAAAGTTGACTCAACATTCCACTATAGAGAGTCAACCACAATCCAATACCCTATGTATATTACAATAAGACACCAAGTGTTTTGGTCCATAACCCGTTATCCATAGTATATAGTCTTCTCATGAATTGGTCGTCTATTGTCTAATAAGGTGAAAGTTATCAACATTCCAAAGATATCGTTCACTTTTCTTTGTTCAACCTTATGAAATTACCAAAACGATTTTATGCACATAAATGAACTAAAAACTCATCCAATCCTTGTAAACCATGTCATCAAGGAATATAAAATCAAACAGGGACCATTAGGACCCATAAGATAAAACTAGCTCACTCAACATCCAATTCTAAAGTTGACTCAACATTCCACTATAGAGAGTCAACCACAATCCAATACCCTATGTATATTACAATAAGACACCAAGTGTTTTGGTCCATAACCCGTTATCCATAGTATATAGTCTTCTCATGAACTGGTCGTCTATTGTCTAATAAGGTGAAAGTTATCAACATATCAAAACTACCTTTACACCTTGAGTTATAAATCAACTTATTATGTGATCAAATAACATACTCTATCTCACTAAGAGCATATGACAAATTCCACTAGAGGAATTACTATGGGCCCATAGATTTCATGATCACACCTTAGGATCACCCAAAGGACACATTGTCTTAAAGTCCATGGGATATCATGGTGTTTCTATTGAGAATATATGTTGCTACCAGTTTCCATTAATAATGACCCAATCAAGAGGGAATATATGATCACTTTAGGATCTCTCTCATAAATCAAAGTCACCGTTAACTTCTACACAAGCTCAATATTCTCTCAAGATGGAGAGACTATATAGTGTAGCAACTTCGTGAAGTCATGATTATCCAATAGTCTTATGTCATGACTTATTGTAAGTCATGCCCAATGTGTTACCGCACAAACTAGTGCACTCACCATGAGAACCCCATCCCGATGCCCAAGACCAGTCATCCATCCAATTAGGAAGTGGTGTACCATAACCTCAAATGGATTACCTAAGTCTGTGAACCGATTGTGAATAAATCATCTACTTGCAAGGATTTCATGACTTAGATCTTCTGTGCAACTCCTAATATAACCAAGTCATGTATAATGCAAGAGATATTAGGTCAGAATGCTTATAAAGTATAACACATGAAATAAAAATCGATAAAAGTGAACCCAGATATCATAAAATGAATAATGAATTTCAAATCTATTACATTAAATATGTCATACTTTTAAGGGTTCTATCTTAACACCAAACCCACTCCCAATAGTTTATCGAACCTATTTCTACCATCAGTCTTATGTAGAGGATTACACTCAAGGTGCACGCCCCCTAAGATTAGGTTTCAAAAGAAATAAAGTTATTTATTTATTTATTTATTTTGGTCATTTAAGCTACTAAGTATTTACTAGAAAAAAAGCAAACACTAGAGGTGTTTTCCCTTATTGTCTACATTTCCTACTGATTCACCATTAGAATAACTTACAATAATTAGGGATATATCAAAAAGATATCATAGACCATAATTTATAGTATCACTCATATAACAAGTAATTCTTTTCAATATAGTGAGGTGAGATTCTTTAGGACCACTTCTAAAATGTGTACAAGCCCCTACACTAAATGAGATATCATTTAATGCATAGAGATAATTGAATCTAAGGATAGAGACTTACATTTCTACCAACATGGATGCATTTTTTCATGAAATCTTCATTTGGGTAGCAGTCTTCCTCTAGATAACAATGGCTTTAGCCACTCATGATCGAATCACACATCCAAAACAATAAAGAAAAACCTATATAAACCTATATTGAATTGAATTGAACTATGAAAACAGTAAATGAATGGGTCTACCTATCTATATCATGAACATAAAAATGTATGTGAGCGTAAACCCTAACTCCAATCATAACAAGCCACATCTTCCTTCTTAAAAGTCCTAAAAATGCAAACAAGTGATTCTAACAAGATTTTTTGTGATCTAAAATTGAAATTAGTGGTGTGCGCAAGGCTGGACATGTTGTGCATATGCATAATGTATTAGGATAAAGCCCTTAAAAGCATGACATGATGTACTAAACTTTTAGATTTTATTATTTATTAACAAAGTTCCAATTCACTTTTATTTATCCTTATTTCATGCATTATACCTTATAAACATTTTGACTTATATCTTTTGCATTATACATGACTTAGGTACATTAGGAGTTACATAGAAAATCCAAGTCATGAGTCCCTTGCAAGTAGATGACTTGTTTACAGCCAGTTCATAAGCCTAGGTAACCCATTGAAGGTTTTAGTGCACTACCTCTTAATTAGAAGGATGGCTAGTTTTGGCAATCGGGATGGATTTTCCATGATAAGTGCACTAGTGTGTATGGTGACATATTGGACAAGACCTATGATGAGTCATGACATAAGACTATCAAGTTGTCATGGCTTCACAAATCCATTTCATTGTGTTATCTCTCAATCTTGAGAGAATGTTGAGCATGTGCCCAGGTTAGTAGTGGTTTTGACCTACGAGTGAAATTATAAGTTGATCATATATTCCTTATAGACTTAGTCATTTTTTATGAAAGCCAATAGCAATAGGTATTCTAAATAAAAACACCATGATAGCTCATAGAATTGAAACAAAGTATCATTTATGTGATCCCAAGGAGGTGTGCTAATGTAAACTATGGTCATAACAGTTCCTTAAGTGAAACTTGACATAAGTTCTTAAAGAGCTAAGATATGTCCAATTAAATACACAATAAGAGGATATATAACTCAAGGATATTAGAGGATTGAGACCAATAGCTTTCACCTTATTAGACTATAGACACCAGTTCATAGGAGACTAAATGCAATGGATAATAGGTTACAGACCTAAGCATTTAGTGTCTCATTGTCATTTATATAAGGTATTGAAGTGTAGTTGATTATCTATAGTGAGATGTTGAATCAACTTCATAACTGAATTCTGAGAGAGCTAGTGTTGTCTTATGAGCCCCAACAATCCATGTTCAAGCTTATATACCTTGATGACATGATTTATGAGGGTTGGATTAGTCATTGGTTCACTCTTATGCATAAGGACGTTTTGGTAATTACACAAGGTTAGTAAACAAAGTTTCTGGATTAGGATAATTGATTAATTAAATGAACCTATTAGGTTAATTTATCAATTAAGACCATTTTGGGCTAGATTAAATGACCTAAGCCCTTGTGAGCTCAAGTCAGTTAAGCTCAATTAGGGAACCCTATAAATATCCCCTTAGAGATTAGGGTTTTCAAGTTAGTCATCTTTCACCATCCAGAGAGTAAAAAGAGACTCATAAGCCTTTTCCATCTCAAAATTCCATGGTTTGTGTGCCAAGAGCAAAGTTTGAATCATCGCAACAAAAGATCGTAGGTCTACAAGACTTTTGAAGCATTCATTTTGATTCTACATCGAAAGAAATAGATTTAAGAATGTCCAAATTTAAGGTATTATATTCTATAACACTTGATCTAAATTTGTATTGTTAAAATTGTATATTCTCATTATGCTTAGGATTTAGAGAAAGCTTAGGAAAGTTCTTGCATATACCTAACCTAATCCAGGTATAGGAAATGAAGTGTTATAGGATTCCCTACATGGTGATGCACATAATCTCTCTAGTTATGGTTTGATATGGATTCTAATTATGCTTAGTAGTCTACACACAATGTAGTGTGTGTGTCTATGTGAGTGAGTGTGTGTGTGTGTGTAAAAGGGGTTGTGAGTATGTAAGGTTGTGTGCACATTTGGTCCACTTAGAACTTCTACTTCTAAGTAGTCTACACACACTTAGGCTCATGTTGGTTGTTTTTTCACTTAGATTGCAATTTGTGTATGCACAATGTCTTTGTTCACTATATTTTGCATACACTTAGTGTTTTTCACAACTTCTTTATGGGCACACACTTTATAGTGCATGGTTTACTCACTCAATCTTTTACACACACCTGATGCTTACACATAGTCTTCTTTCTTGATGATTTGTGTACACAAACTATCTTCTTTATATGCAAATTTGTTTATATGTTGATTTTCCATTCTTTTCCTTCTCTATCACTTGCATTCAAGCTCCAAACCTTTCCCACACACTTCTCTTGTTGTTGCCTCTATTAGCCTTGAACTCCTTACATATGCTTTAATACACTAGCTTTCACCCCTTTTGATGCATTTTACATGAAATTCACACCTTAGTTCTTGAAATAGGACTTAACATATATTTGAGTTAATGATTAATACTCAAGAGCAAAATCCTTGTTTTTTTCATGTAGGAATATCATTTCCTAGTATTAAACAACTACAATAAGCTTAAGGCAACCAAGTAAACAAATAAAGCCTCTATCCTAAACATGATTTGCACTTGTGTCACCAAAAACTATATTACCACCATTGAACTCCTTAAAGGTAGTAAAAAATGACTTATTACTAGTCATGTGCCTAAAGCAACCACTATCAAAATACTAATCACTAGGTGGTTTGTGTCAATTTTTGTGAAAGCCACAATACACATTTAATGTCACTTTTCCTAACCTAGACTTGCCTAACTTTAGGAAGTGTGCCTATATGACTTTTTTTCCCCTAAAGTGTGAGACACATCCCTATTCTAAGTATTCAAAGTCTAATTTCTAAAATAATTAGACTCACTTATTATCCTATTAATATGAAACTAGAAATCTCGTTACAGCTATAATGTACACTTACTTTGACGGTGTCTTAGTTTATTACAAAAA